>NC_143586.1:111493261-111798775 GCF_048544385.1 Mastigoproctus giganteus | reverse complement strand
TCCTCTCAACGGCACTCCTGTGGAAGAAAATTGCTTATTGATGAGAGAGGTCAGAGAAGAATGGCTAGCCCGACGTAGCCCAGTGGTCAGGAGCGAGAGCGCATAGCACGCGTTCCTTGAGTGGACCGGGGTTCAAGCCCGTGACTACTAAATACGATAAATATTTGTATTGACGATTTATTGTAAACTCTACTGACTTGGTTGTCCTGCCGGAGTATAAAGAGAAAATTTATTTAGAATTGTGCAAGCAAATAAACGGACCACAATGTTGCACATCACGTCAGAATACAACCTTGGTGCGTAGAACAAAATATCGCAGCGCACCACTAGTCGTACTTTGTCGCGAATAGGCTACAACAGCCGACGGCCACATCGCGTACCTTTGTTATCAATGAAGAACAAGAGAGCACACCTCCTGTGGGCACAGCAACACCAGCACTGGGCTATCGAGGATTGGAAAACAGTTGCTTGGTCTGACGAGTCGAAGTTCCTGGTGCATCATGTTAATGGAAGGCTCAGAATTTGGCGAAAACAACATGAATCCATGGACCCGTCATGTCTGACGACTACTGTGCAAAGTGGTGGGGACAGTGTTATGGTGTGGGGAATGTTTTTTTGGCACACGTTGGGTCCATTGATACCCATAGAGTCACGTCTGAATGCCCCAGCGTACCTAAACTTCGTTGCTGACCAAGTGCATCCGTTCATGTTGACAGTTTATCCTCAGTCAGATAGTTACTTCCAGCAGGATAATGCGCCAGTGCACAAAGCCCGAATCACTATGGAATGGTTCCAGGAACATGACAATGACTTTTCTTTGCTACAGTGGCCCGCTCAGTCCGCGGATCTCAATCCTATTGAACATCTTTGGGATGAGCTGGAAAGGGCCGTTCGCTGCAGGCCTCGAATCTCATGGAACTGCGTGACACACTCATGTCTGCATGGTTCTCCATTGCTACTCAACATTTTCAGCATCTTGTTCAATCCATGCCTATATGAATTCAGGCTGTTTTGAAGGCTAAAGGAGGCTCAACACGCTACTAGGTAGGTGTACCTAATAAAGTGGCAGCACAGTGTATATCTTGAAGAGTATTTCTTCATTGGCATGAAAAGCCTAGTAGCTTCTATGATTAATTCTTTCCCATTTAGAATTTGATGATGGTAATATCATCAGTTGATTCCACTGTATAGATTTTAAAACCTGTCTGAGACCATTGTAGTCACCTTTACTACAATAGAAAGCAAAAGCCCTTGATGGTAGTTCCATCTTTAAGTAAATCCTAAATCAATAGACTGTGGTCACTGCCACTTAGTGGTTTCTATGTGCAAATTCTTAATGCATGAGAAATCACTGCTGATAAATAGATAAAGACTATTACTCCCTCTGGTTGCTTCTCGTACATGCTGCTGTAGAAAACAATATCCAGTAAATGCACAAAAGTCTTGCTAGTGTGCTAGTGACCAACCCACAAGTTTCAGTCTATATCTCGGATATTAAAATCCCCCATTATTTTGATATTCTGATATTTTGGCCTACTCTATTTCTCTGCACAGCTGTTTGTTATACTCATCAGAGTCATTATGCCTATAACAACGCTCCCATCCTCATTTTTGCTTTCCCAGTGCTTATGTAATACCAAACTGACTAAACATTGCACTGGCCACGCCTTAGATTTTATGTGTTTCTTAACTAACAGCATAACCCCTCCACCTCCTAACCTCTGACCTTTCTGTACCCATTGTACTCCCCATATTCAAATTTTGCATCCGTGATATCTGTGTGACACCATGTATCAGATATCCCAACAATGTCTGTATTTGATGTCTTGACCAGCATTTTAAATTCATCAATTTATTAGCATCGGTGTACATGCACTTTACTCTTAGTTTCTCTAACACGGCCCATGTATTTACTTGTTTCACGATGACCCCCCCAGCACTCCTTGAAATCCCCAGCACTTTGCTTCCAATAGAAGCAGTGCAAGAATCATTTTCACCTCTGCCTGCGGCTATTGTTAATCTATTAGTCCGTGTATATCCCTCAAGCACAGACCACGCTGGGAAAAATTTTACACCGTTATATCGATATGAGTAGTATTTAATATAATTGATTGTATTCTGCTACTATTAAAATTGAGATAAATTAAATTAAGTTACAATGTCCATTCCTTTTAAAAGGAATGTGAATTCCTTTATGCAATACGTACTTTCCAAAAAAAAAGAAAAGTCCATCACCTGAGTACATTTAAAATTTTTCCGGCCCCAATCAGCACAGCCAAGAAATAATCATCATTATTGACATTCATTGTACTTACTACTAGTTCCTCCCTCCATAGCAATCCTTCCAAGGTAATCAAACTGTTGTTCCTCAGCACAAGTTCAAGCAGATTATTGAGAGGTAGAAGAACTTTCTCCGAGACTCTCTGGATATTATTTCCCGACAGATCCAGTCCGTAAAGTTTGTCCATCCCAACGAAGGAATCGTCATCGATAGATTCCAGCCGATTGTTCTTTAGCGACAAATGGCGTAAACTAAAGTTTTGCAGCTCTTTGTGCAATTGCGTTAGGCGACCATTTTCAATTAGCAGAGCAAACAGCTGGGTGGAAAAATTGCGAAGAGCTGCAGGAATATTTTCGAGCATCGTATCTGACAGATATATTTCTAACACTTCAGAAATATTTCCAATTGTCCACGTAACAACACTTACGAACTTCACGTCGGCGCAATTTTGAAGTCCCACCGCTGTTTTCAGGGAAGATGACGGAAACTGTCCGCTGAGAGTGACATCAGACACGTTAGTATACATTACGATATTTTTATCGTTGAAGAATTCTGGCGGTGCAGTACAAAAAAACTGACGAACTTTAGATTCCGAAGGTGCAGAGCAGAGCGAGGTCCCGTGGTACTCTGTTCCAGTGGTATGAGTTGTCCAAATCAAAAATACGCCAATTAACGGGTACATCATTCTTGATATTTACTTACACAACTTCATTCCAAGATATCAGTCGTTACAAAGCGAGAATTTCTTGGGGGGGGGGGGGGTTTGGACGAACGCACTGTATCCAATCACCTGACAGATATATCTGACAGACCTACAAGAGTTTCAGAATCGCTATTTTTGTTGCTTTCTACGCTCCGAATGAGCGGTTTACACAGCTGTAGACACACACCACGTACTGGTTTATAGCGAAGATTTACCAAGAAATGCAAAACGAATATCCTGTTTCGTAACCGGATGACGCAGCGGGAATTTCCGCTCTAAGTCTTCGATGGATAGGACTTTCCCGATGAAATTAGTACAGAAGATTCAAATTGAGTCTGCCAGAGATGTTGCTTGTTCAGAGGTGTTGACTAAAATTTTGAGGGGATCCGCTATTGGGAACAATGGGCTAATTTTTAGGGTTTAACACCGAGAGTTATTTTTGTGAGAGATACTAATTTCATTCCGTTTCGTTTTATTATGTGTTGTTTATTAGAGATGTTTTTGTATTTTCTTATCTATTTTTTACTTTGTTTTTTTTTTTGTCCCGGGTAGTAAAAGCCTCTGGGTTCCTCACACTTTATGGTTAATACAAATACACGTACTATTATTGAGCTTGGAACACCACTGGGTGTTATGGGTGCAGAATTCGTTCCTTCTCCTTCATTGTTCATCAAAGATATAGAGGGAGGATAAATCTCTCTCGTTATGAATTGGGATAGGTTCCTATCAATGATTTCGAAGGGTAGTTATTGTTCTAGAAGAAAGATTTTAGGGGCATCGGCGACTAAAGACATATTTCTCCGTGTATTTTGTCTGTAAATTGCGCGGTTCTGAGGTCGATTTTCTTTTCGCTGGACGAAAATAGTTTCCGGGAGAAAAAATAATGCTACCCTAGCTTGAGACTGACTAACTCAGCCACGTTGTGAAAAACCCCTATAAAAATTCCTCTCGTCATCGATGGGACTGAACTCAAGTCTTTTCCACCCGGTGTGGGGAGGACGGCGATCCTATGAACTGCGCTACCCACGAAGGCTTGCAGGCTAACAAACATCACCGACTTCGAAATGGTTGGTGGGTTCCGAGTAACTTTATTTAGCCACCGCACGATCCAATATTCAATGTGAGGAATTTAGATGGATTACCAGATGGGGTATAAACCCAAATTACATACATTAAAACTAGGGCAATGCATCGTTGAGTATTAAGTATGATCGTTTTGGCGTTGTTTATACCGATAAGTTCGTGTTTGATCCACAATAATGCTAAAATTTAGGTTTGAGTGTCGTTTCTTTAAAGTGCTGGAGAAATATAAGATTCTCATCGCAGGAGATTTCGGTTTGATTTGATTTGTATTTATGGGAATTTAGTTTTGAATTTGAGTGGAATGTTGAAATTTAAATTATTTAAATTTTTAAATACAGGCATACCTCGGTTAACGTTACCTCTGATAACGAAGCCTCGATATAACGAAGTCCGCAATTTCAAGCCCCATTTAACATAAAGAAAAGCAATTTCTTTGGAAACTAAACTAAATATCGTACGACGTGTTGAAAGCGGCGAAAGAAAATCCGATGTGGCACATTCTTTAGGATTAGCGCAATCAACTTTAACAACCATACTAAGTCAATCAGAAAAAATAAAACAGTCTGCTCAGAATTGTACAGATGTTACAGCGGCAAAATTAACTCGCTTAAGGAATCCAATTTTAGAAAAAATGGAGAAAATGTTAAGTTTGTGGATAGATGATATGTCACAACGTCATATGCCTTTAAGTCAAATGGTCATTCAAGAAAAAGCATTATTTTTGTTTAATCACCTGAAATCTAAACAAACTGAAGAAATTACGGAAACCTTTGGGGCTTCTCGTGGTTGGTTCGAGAAATTTAAAAAAACGGGCCAGGATTCATAGTGTAAAATTAACAAGAGAAGCTGCAAATAAGTTTCCAGAAAAACTAAAGGAAATAATTGAACGTGAAAATTTTCCACCAAATTTGGTGTCCAATGTTGACGAAAGCGGTTTGTTCTGGAAACGGCTACCAACAAAAAGCTTCATTTCTATTGAAGAAAAATCAGCTGCTGGGTTCAAAGCAGCCAAAGACCGTTTAACGTTACTCTTTGGATCAAATGCCTCTGGCGATTATAAATTAAAATTGTTATTAGTTTACCATTCAGAAAATCCGAGGGCGTTAAAAGGTAACATAAAAATGAATTTACCTGTAATATGGAAAGCAAATAGAAAAGCGTGGGTTACCAAGGAGTTATTTACTGATTGGTTTGTTAACCACTTTTGTCCTGGAGTAAAACGGTATTGTCAAAAAAAAACAACTTTGAAGAAAAAGCTCTTTTGTTGTTAGACAATGCTCCGGGACATCCTACTGATCTTAACACGTTGGACACATGCATTCCTGTCAAAGTTGTGTTTCTTCCAGCAAACACAACTTTCCTGATTCAACCATTGGATCAGGGAGTAATAGCATCATTTAAAGCTTATTATCTGCGTCGAATTTTAAGCAATTTACCTGAACTAGAGGATAAAGAGGAAATGACAATTAAAACTTTTTGGAAAAACTACACCATTAAAAACGCAATTGAAAACATTGATAGTTCTTGGAAAGAAGTCACTAAGAAATGCTTAAATGGAGTTTGGCGCAAAATATGGCCAGAAGTTGTACTAGAAGAAGAAAATAACATCCAAGAAATTAGAAATGAAGTTATCCAGATGGCTCAATCAATAGGTTTCGAAAATGTCGATGAAGAGGATGTTAGAAATTTATTGAATGCAGAAGATGATGGTTTTTCAGTGGAAGATTTAGAAAACCTTGTTAGCAACGAAGACAAAGATAATGAAGGCGAAGTTAAAGTTCCTGCCGAAAAAGTGTTAACAACCAAAGATTTAAAAAGGTGCTTAAATGACATTGAAAACGTTTTAAATTTTTTTAGTGAAAATGATCCTGATTTAGGAAGAAGTTTTATTGTTAAGCGATCAGTGTTAAATGCAATAACTCCGTATAGGCAATTGTTAAATGAAAGAGAAAAAAAGCATAAACAATCAACTTTAACCTCATATTTTAAAATGTGATTTCACTTTGTATGTAAGTTGACTGTTTATTTAATAAAACTTTTCTTTGTTCGAAAAAAAAAAAAGCTTTTCATTTTCTTTACGTAGGAACGTATCCCTATTCTGGCCATAGTATTTTTACCTCTGAAAACGAAGTTTCGGTTAACGAAGTAATTTCGTGGAACGCATCCTATTCGTTAATCGAGGTATGCCTGTAATTGAAATGGTTATTGAAATGGGTGGTTATGTCGATCTTCTGTTTTTTATTCGTAAATGTTATTTGGGCTGATTGCTATGGTTAATTTCCAAGACGATGATAACGTTGATGATAATAACAGATCGACACCTTAATCCTTTTTAAGCAGTTTAAACAATTAAATACTAATTGAAATTGTTATATTTCGTTTTTCTCTCTCACTTTATTCTCCTTCCACCATCTTATTTGTCAAGATCTAAGAATCGTAAACATGGCTCCATCTAGCGGTAGAAATTGTATTAATTCAATTGTAGTACATGTATCTGTTTGTTAACAGTAGCATACTGTACATTGGTTTCGATTTGTTGCAATAATTTATCGGAATCGAATATCTTCTATAGTTTGAGTATCAAGCACCATTTTAAGGTAAATATTAATAAATGCCCTGATAAAATTTGTACCGCAGACTTTCGTGAGGAACTTATTCCTCATTCATGAGGAATAATATTCATGAGAAACAGTATTCCTCATTCCATGAAGAACTTTCGTCATTGTAGCTAATCAGATTGGCCAGACCAATTCACCTCCCCTTAACAAACGATGTGATTGCCGTATAACTGCATTCCTATCAAGAGTGTCTTCAACTACTTCTTTCACCATTGAATTTATTATCACTTTCTCTGGAGCAGAAGTCAAACTTAAGGTCTGTGATTATAAATAAATAAAATCATCTTTATTGTACAGAAATATACACAAAGTTCCCACTTCCACGGTAAGTGTAAGTGTGTGTGTTGTTGTCATACGGCACCAACGGTTCCCCCATCTCCGCGTTGCTTTCATTGTGGTGAACCAGTTCACTGGGAAATGTCAGAGATTTAAAAGTGTGTGGCAATTGTTCATGTATAGTGTTCTGCACCGTTGTTCATTCGGTCATTTAGCCGTTGGACCCCTATTGAGGCCCAACGTTGTCCCACTTACACCCTATGGAGGAAGACCAGGAACCCAGTAGCTGTAGATTCACTCTGGCATGTCCTGCCGCTTAATTTCCTGGGATTTAGGCGGCTAGGACCTTAAAATAAAAAAATTAAAAAAATTTAAATAAATAAAATAAAATGAATAAATACAAAAATAATAATAAAATAAAATTAAAGAAAAAATAATTAAATAAACAAAGAAAGAAAAAAAAAATAAATAAAAAATCTGCGGTATCGTAGGGGTAATATCGCTTTGGTTTGCTAGGCCGAGTTTTGGGCGTAAGGTAATTTTATCATTTTAAGTTTTTGACGTGTGGGGGCTTTCGCTATGATGAAGGTAGAGAGGGGAGGGAGACCGAAGACTGGGAGGAAAAGACAGAAATATGGGGCCAATAGATAGCCCCATTTTTCAGTGGGGCATGCCCATGCCCCACCAGAGTAGAAGTTTGGGGCTGGAGGAGAGGAACAAAAAATGTCCCCTTCCCCCCAAGGAAGTGGGAATAATAGGTGAAGAGGGCTAGGGTGTCCTCTTCAGATCACCATCAGGCTGTTTGCAGCTGTGCTGCGTTCTGTTCTGCTTTGTCACACATGGGGCGAGCCCCGTCCTTGCTCTTCTTTTCCGTGTGATCAGCACTCCCGCGGTAGAGTGTAGAGTGTTTAGTGTCAAACGGCACCAGGGGTTTCCCCCATCTCCGCGTGCTATACGTTGTGGATGTGAAACAGAACACTGTCAATGCCAGAGGTTTAAAAGTTTATGGATTTTGTACATGTGTAATGTCGTGTACCGTTGTTCCTCTGGTCATTTACCCGCTGGGCCCCTAATGGGACCCAACGTTGTCCACACTCTGCCTCGTGGAGGCAGACCAGGTACACCACTATTATAGTTATTTACTCTGGCAGGTCCTGCCACCTAATTTCCTGAGATTTCAGTGGCTAGGACCTTAAAAAAAATAAATAAAAAAAATAAAATAAAATAATAATAATAAATAAAAAATAAAATTAAAAAATAATAATAAATAAATAAAATTTAAAAAAATAATAATAAATAAATAATATTTAAAAAATAATAATAAATAAATAAAATTTAAAAAAATAATAATAAATAAATAATATTTAAAAAAATAATAATAAATAAATAAAAAAAATAATAATAAAAAAAAACCGTTATAGTTATGGGTCAGCCAAAAAGCCATTTATTCAAATAAATGTTAAGTTTTTGGGTGTAGGGCTCAAGCAATTTAACAATGGTTCGGACATTAGTAATTATAATTAAAAGAGAGAGAGAGAGAGGGGTGGGGAGACTGAAGGCTGGGGGAAAAGACAGAAATAAGGGGTCCATAGAGAAGATGACCCCCCAAATCAGTGGAGCAGGCCCATGCCCCACCAGAGGGAAGAGGGGGCGGCGAGGGGAGGAGGAGCCCAGAAGTCACCTCCCCCTCCCGCCCAGGGAGTGGAGGCAAAGGGCCATGCAGGGGAGCGTGGCTTAAAAAAAGGAAGGTCTTGTATCTGGGTGAGAGCCAGTTTTGTTGAGTCCAAGGATGGTTAGTTTAGTACGTGACGCCAGGGAAATGCAATTACTGTATAAATAAACACGTACATATAAATTGGATTAAAGAACAGTAAGTTGCAAGTCGCTGAATTATAGGACTAGTTGGTTTTACAATGTTTTACTGTGTCCTCCTTCCTTTTCGACCAAAATATTGAAAAAAGGGATAATTTCAGAACATACTATGGGGATAAAGAGAGAGAGAGAGCTACCCAATCACGATACGAAAACTATACTATAGATAAAAATAGTTTTTCTTATGTAATAGTAAATATTACAGAAGAAAAAAATGAAATGTTCTCACCTGGAACTAACACTTTCATTACCATCTCTTCTTTCCATCACAATAATTTCTTATTTTTAGGTTGCGAAATTTCTTATTTCTTATTTTTAGGAAACGAAAGCGTCGAAAGGCTTTTCGTTCTTTTCTTCCTCCGTGAACCATGCAATACCGTGAGAATAAAGCCACACCTTCACAGACATTTGATAGCATGAACACGTGACGTAGATCAAAACAGCAATCACAAAAGTAGCTAGGATGAAATATAATGGGACTTAATGAGATTCGATTACACTTGGAAATCTCTATTAAAACGCACTCCTTAACTAATATTAATAATGCCTATGCTTATGACTCATAGATTTTAATTACTGTTAAGAAGTTATTGCTGAAAAACACTGAAAATTTTCAGACTGACTGAGTCCTTCTATTAATTAAGAAAAATTTTAATGAATAAAATGAAGAAATGTATTAATGAAGAAAAGTTATTGCCTAATTTCTTATACAATACTCTTCTTGTTAATACGAAGAGTCAGTAAGTCAAAAAAAGTCAACAAGTAAGCAGGCAACTCAACTGAACGTCTATTCTTTGCTCATTTCTGAGCAAATTATACATATGTCCTGTGGCTCAGAAAAATTCTGGAAAAGCCCGTGCTTTTCCAGATATGAATCCAGTAATATGAATGAACAAAGAATAGGTTTGGTTGTTTCACATTTAGACCATGGAGAAGTGGCCCACTAAATAAAAGAACCAGTGAAATACATCTTTTAACCTCCGAATCGCTACGAAAAAAGTTTGCTACCAGCTGTTGTTTAAATAATACCCACAAAATATTTGTTGGTTTATTAGACATGCCCATACGAAAATGCATATATGTGCACGCGCATACCAAAATAGACATGCGAAAATATGGGCATGCCCATCACCAGGCCTCCATACTACATTTCAATTTACAGACCACGGAGCCTTTAAAGCGAAGCTAACATCCCTAGCTTCGCTTTAAAGACCTAGGCATTGAAGATCCACTGTGTCACTGCGGGGGCTGAAGAAACGTGGGATCACGTAATGTATAATTTCCATGAATATGACGAGTTCCGGCTAAGGTTTGCCACTAAAATGCAAGAAAATTCCAGGCATTGTGAGCACCTGATTATGATGGACGAGCAGCGCAACGCCGCCTTTACAGAGTTTGCGCAGTCTGTCTTCACTGCTAGACGGGTTCCTGGATATGGAAACTTCCTGGATATGACAGTCCTCTCAGGAGAAGGAGAAAAAAAAAAAACTCCTTCCTTCCTTCGTCCCAGGAGTGACAGAACCCACCAGCCAGCTCAGCTGCGCTGCCATTAGGCTTCCCTAACCACGCTCCCTTGCGTGGTCCTTTGCCTCCACTCCCCGGCGGGAGGGTGAGTTCATCCCTGGTGTCCCTTCGCCACCCCTCTTTTTCACTCTGGTGGGGCATGGGCCTGCTCCACTGATTGGGGTCATCTTCACCAATCAGTGGAGCATATGGACCCCATATCTCTATCTTTTCCCCCCCAGTCTTCAGTCTCCCTCCCCTTCTCTAACTTACAACTAGCGTCCGAATCAACTCCAAACTGCTTGAGCCCTATACTCGAAAACAACATCAAATCGTCCAAACTAGTCCCTTTGTTTTAGCGTTTTTTTTTTTTTTTTCCACTGAAATCTCAGGAAATGAGGTGGCAGGACCTGCCAGCGTAAATAACTATAATAGTGGTGTACCTGGTCTGCCTCCACGGGGCGGTGAGGGGCAACATTGGATCCCATTAGGGGCTAAATGACCAGATGGTACACGACACAATGTGTGTGTTTCACACACACAACTGCTGCCGTTTGACATAAACACGCTCATACGAAAATAGACATGCGCATGCCCATACGAAAGTGGACATGCGCACGCGCATACGAAAAGGCATATGCGAAAATAGACATGTGCACGCGCATACGAAAATAGACATGCGCACGCGCATACGAAAATAGACATGCGCACGCGCATACGAAAGTAAACATGCGCACGCGCATACGAAATTAGACATGGGCACGCGCATACGAAAATCGACATGCGCACGCGCATACGAAAATAGGCATGCGCACGCGCATACGAAAATAGACATGCGCACGCGCATACGAAAGTAGACATGCGCATGCGCATACGAAAATAAACATGCGCACGCGCATACGAAAGTAGACATGCGCACGCGCATACGAAAATAAACATGCGCACGCGCATACGAAAATAAACATGCGCACGCGCATACGAAAATAGACATGCGCACGCGCATACGAAAATAGACATGCGCACGCGCATACGAAAATGCATATGCGCACGCGCATACGAAATTAGACATGCGCACGCGCATACGAAAGTAAACATGCGCACGCGCATACGAAAAATAGACATGCGCACATGCATACGAAAGTGGACATGCACATATGAAAATGCATATACGAAAATCGACATGCGCATGCTAAAATAGACATGCGCACGCGCATACGAAAATAGACATGCGCATGCGCATACGAAAATAGGCATGCGCACGCGCATCGAAAATAGACATGCGCACGCGCATACAAAAGTAGACATGCGCACGCGCATACGAAAGTAAACATGCGCACGCGCATACGAAATTAGACATGCGCACGCGCATACGAAATTAGACATGCGCACGCGCATACGAAATTAGACATGCGCACGCGCATACGAAAATGAATATGCGCACGCGCATACGAAATTAGACATGCGCACGCTGATACGAAAATAGACATGCGCACGCGCATACGAAATTAGACATGCGCACGCGGATACGAAAATAGACATGCGCACGCGCATACGAAAATAGACATGCGCACATGAGAAACAATTAATATTAACAATTATCAAATATCGAGTGCACCTCGACATAGAGGTGCACTCGATATTTGATAATTGTTAATATTAAGATGAAAAGGATTAATTATAGCAAAATAATCAGTGTGACATTTGTTGCTGCTTGTTAGAAATAAGCTGTAGGCTTCCAATGACGTTACTGCAACACGGAGAGCGTTTGTATTTCTAGCCGACAGCGGTACAGTACTTGTTTTAAATTGCCGTAACTGATGAAAATGTCTTTTCACACATATATGTAGTTGCGAATGGAATTAAAAATTTGATGGCCTTTTCACTTGCCTTGCGGTGACTCTGATTCATTAACCAACTCATGACAACGCGATGTATTACCTAAGAAGCGCAAAATGCTTGCTTGCTTTTTCTCACTCATTGGGGTTATTTTATTCGAATCTAATAAGAAATAATCTAATTAGAAAAAAAATCCAACAAGAAATAAGATAGTTATCAAACTATCTTATTTCTTGATAAATAATAGCTCTTTGATAAATAAAAATATCACTGGACACTTACCTAAAAAGAATATCGTATTGAATACTTCAACGCTATACACCAGCATAGCGTTGAAGAAAATTCGCTTCTTGAATAAGCCCATCAAAATGAAACAATCGGACTAGAATGTTTATTCGCTGAGCAAATTGACTGTTGACGGCAGAAGCGATCCGAAAGAAATTGGTTAGGAGATTCAGAAGGGCTGAGATGTTGAGGCTATCAAAAGCAGCTTCAATATCGGCATAAACAACCGCCATTTCTGATTTGGCCTCAAATGCATTTAAAATTTCCGTTTGGACTGCCAGAAGGTTGGAGACAGTTGATCTATTAGGGAGAACATAATGGAGTTGTTTTGATGATTGTGGAAGAAGATGGCGTGTTATATGCGGAAGAAGGACTTTTTCCAGTAGCTTTAGGAGCGTGGATGCAGTGGAAATCGGTCTATAGTGCTTCGGCTGGCTTGGTAGTTGAACTTTAGGTAGTGGGGCAAGACTGTATTTGCTCCAGGATGCCGGAAACACTCTATGAGAGAGGATGGAGTTGAACAAGTAGAGCAGAGGATCAAGGATATATGGACTGAGGCACTTTACGATGAAATGTGGGACATTATCGATGCCAGCGGTGCATGACGGACGCAGCGAGTTGATGGCTTGACGAAGCTGCTGTCGATCGATTTGAATGGAAAACAGCTCATCATCTGGACTTGAAATGGGGTCTGGTTGGTAATCATATTATTGGGACCCGCCAGGTGGCGCCTAGTTATATACCTTGTGCATTTCGTGCTCCTAATTAAAGGTGATTTATGTGAATTACAGTGAATGCTCGACCGTTCAAGTGATACAGAGGTCATCAGTAAGTGCCTGTCTACTGGTGCATGAAATTTCAGCTGCGTTGCTCCAGCCAAAGATAAGTATTTTATAATTTTCCCTTTTTGGCCTGCGACAATGAATTTTTCCAAGATGGACGATATCTTGTTGTCATTTCTTGTATGCAAGACTAAAAATCATACGAATGGTCTGATGTATACTGGCCAATAGCAAAGCACTAAACTAGCAAGTACTCACCGCACTGAGTAGGGTTAATACCCGAGGGATATAACCCTCCTGAAGAACAAAGACAAGAGGATTAAGAGCAGACCCCGAGTAGTATCTTTTGTAAATTTCACAAACAGCAAAATTTAACCGTAACATAGAGGCAAATGTAGAAGCGAGTTAAAATTAAAATTAAAGTATGCAATCTGAAAGGGATATCAGCTCTAAAATGACACAGGAATGCGTTATCTGTCACCAGAACCCTGAGGCCATCTTTAAATGCTGTACATGTAGCCGTACTTTTTGTACAGCCTGCCTAGGTCCCTCATTTAAAAAGTTAAAGAAAGAAAGGCGACTAAAATGGTCTTGTGATTTTTGTCGTGGCAGCGCGAGAACTAACACAAAACCAGATCCGACAACTAAAGAATTGACATCTGGAGAAGAGACAGAAAGTCCAGTTACCCAGGAAAATCAGGAAAGTGTAGGAATTACACCCGCAGACATCTCTCAAAGGGAAAATCTGACGACATCAGAAAACTCTATATTGAATCCTGATAAAGGCAATGGCGATAAGAGTGGCCAAGTGATCTACGGAGAGTTGATAAACGCGCTTACGGACGCCCTCGCTAATCACGTTACTCAACTGACACAGCAGTATTTACCTCCTCTGGCTCAGGATCGGGTTAAACCTACCTCCACTTCTCATAAAACTATACGTTTTGAGTCAGGAGACAAAGACATCGAAGCTGAAAGTACGACTTCTTGTGTAAATATTGAACAAAGCGATTCTGAATTTAACGCGTCTACTTCTCAGGTTAATCAGGGTGTTCTTGAGGATAAGGGCATAAAAGACAAAGAAGGTCTGGATAAAATGAATACTGATAAGTCGAAGACATACCCAGTTTTTACGATTGATGCAGAATGCCTCGCAGATAGTGCTAGTATGCAGGTGGCATTGACGAAAATAAAGAAAAACTTGAGTGATTTCATGGCTGCTGAAACCAATAAAGTAACTAAGGCAGCCTCCAACATAATCCATAGCCTTTGGGCAGAGATGGAAACGATTACCACGTCATTGATAATTCAAAATGAGAAGTTAAAAGTCAAGACAGAGGAATTACAAGTAAGAGCTAATATGTTTGACCAAATCATGAGTGGCAAGGCTGGTTTGATGCCACCTTTACAGCAATCTCACGCCGATAAAGTCAGGATCAGCTCGACACAAACGAAGCAGATGTATTCTGAAGGGGAAAGAGTGGAACGAGGGCAACATTACAATATAACTGACTCTAGAGATAGGATACTTATGGAAGCTAAAACTGTCACAACACAAATCAGTGCCCCTCAGCATGTGGCGATCTTTAGACCGGTGGACGGCTCCAAGCTAGCCTCGGGGACGGAGGTTAAAGAAGTAATAGCCAAATCTCTGCGTTCTGAACATAAAAATTTAAAAATTAAAAACGTCAGAATTGTGAGAAATAATGGAGTGATCGTTGAAACATCTAACAAGGAGGATTTAGAGCTGCTTAGACAATCATCCACATTTAAAGATGTCGGACTACAGTCGGACAAACCAAAAATGACATTTCCTACCCTACTTGTTTATGACGTTTCAAGAGATTTGACTAAGGAAGAAATAGTAGAGGACATCTTTATGAAAAATCTTAAAGATTATGGCTTTACTTTCGAAGAAATTCAGGAAGAGGTGATGTTACGTTTTAGCTCCGGTACAAAGACAAAAGTGATAAATTGGGTGATAGGTCTCTCACCGAGATTATTTAGACATATTTTAGAAAACGATAGAATTTTCTTGGGATTCTCAGCCCATAAATACAGGAAATTTACAATAGTGACAAAATGCTTCCGTTGCTTGGGATTTGGCCACCTCACGCAGTTTTGCACCCACAAGACTGTATCTTGCGGTCATTGTGCGGCTGGGGGACATATATACGCAGATTGCCCCCATAAAGAACAACCCCCGAGATGTATAAACTGTAAGAGGAGGAACAGGGACAATGCACATTCTGTAAGGGATCCACTCTGCCCAGAATTTCAGAAGGCAGCTGAACTTGCAAGACTGAAAACTGCTAATGAATAATACACAAATAAACCATCTAAATTACAATAGATCTACCAACAAATACTTCCTAAAAATAATGCAGGTGAACGCGCAACGTTCACGTTGCGTTGCAGATGAACTAAGAGCTTCATGTTTGCAGGATAAAGTAGACATTTTGGCTATTCAGGAGCCCTACTCGATGTATAGACAAACGGATAAATTATATCACGTTGTTGGATACCCGTTAGTAGCTAGAGTCGTTGCATATGAATCCAAGCAGCCAAAAACTGCCATTGTTGTATTTAATGGAGCTCTAACTGTAACAGTCATATCTCGTTTTTGTACATCCTTTTCTACCTGCATCCATATTTCTACCCAGTTTTTAGACTTCTACATGGTTTCTTTATACTGCGCTCCAAATGATAATATCGAGGTACCAATGCATCTTTTGGAAGAAATTTTAAGCACTTTTCCTAGTGCAAATATATTGGTTTCAACTGACTCCAATGCAAAATCTCAACTTTGGTTTAGCGAACGCAACGACGCTAGAGGTTCTGTCTTTGAAGAATTTATATTGACTAACCATTGGAATGTGCATAATCTTCCAAACATGCCAACAACCTTTGGAACGTTCACGGACGGTCTAACATAGACCTCACCCTTTCCTCTCCATGCTTGTCGCAGCATGTAAAAAACTGGATGGTCTGCCCGGATGTATGCCATAGCGATCACCGTGCTATCACTTTTGATTTAGTATTAAATGGCACGGATGGAGGCTCTTCAGGTCACCTTCAGGATTTAAACCGCTTCTCTATGAGAACCACGAACTGGACCAAATTTAAGCAAGTCTTGCAACAAGAATTTTCAGATGATAAAATTGCACAATTGAACAGTTTATCTGCAGTAGAATATGCTTACTTTGTGCAAAACACTCTTTACAGAGCTTTGACTGAATCCACTAAAAGGAAAGTTAGGAGACCTGGCTCCACCCCATGGTGGAATCCCCAGTTATCTGTTTTAAGAAGACTGGTTATAGATGCAAGGAAGAATTTCCAGAGGCACAGATACTTAACAGAAACAGACGTTAGGCGACTAAAAGAAGTCTATTGTCAATTACGTAAGGAATATTTCGAAGCTATTGCGGAAGCCAAAAGATCCTCATGGCAGAAACTAGTGTCCCAGACAGGAAATTCTGACCCATGGGGATTAATATACAAAATTTGTCGTGACAAACTTGCAACTCCTGAGATATATAGTTCTGTTTACTCTAACGGAAGTCAGACTACTGATTGGCTCTCCACGGTTGAAGCTATTATAGAGAGACTTTTCCCTGATGATCACCCAGAGCAAGACACCACCGAACAAACTCAGATAAGGTTCGTTAACGGATCTTACAAGGGATCAAATGATACGGAACTATTTAGTCTAGATGAACTTGCACTTGCAATTTCTAAAATCAATCAGTCAAAATGTCCTGGAATGGACTTAGTTGAAAATGTGGCGATCAAAAGATTTCACCAATATTTTCCACATATATTGTTGAATGTTTTCAACAAATGTCTATTAGAGGGGACTTTTCCAAATTTTTGGAAGATTGCATTAGTAAAGATGCTCAGAAAGCCTGGAAAACTGGCAACGGATCCCAAGGCATATCGCCCAATATCCCTTCTAGGAAATCTTGGAAAGCTTTATGAGAGATTATTAGCGCCTAGGATGCAGAAGGTTTTGGCTGCAAGTAATATGAGTTCTAATTCACAATTCGGCTTTAAAAAAGGCTCCTCCACCGAAGATGCCATCAGAAATTTGGTGAATCTATGCAAAACTACAGACAAAAAATACATGATGGTTGTTTTTATCGACTTTGAGGGCGCTTTCGATACACTCTGGTGGGAGAGCGCCCTCAGGTCACTTCGAGAGGCAGAATGTGATGATTTACTATATCAGGTTATGAGATCTTATTTTTCAAATAGGCAGATAAAAGTCATCTCACAACACTTGGTATTTTCAAAATTCATTTCCAGAGGATGCCCACAAGGCTCGGTCCTTGGGCCTCTCCTCTGGAATTCTGTTTTAGACCAGTGGTTACTAAAAGAAAGTCAAATTTGCAATAAAATAGCATTTGCCGACGATTTAGCGCTGTGCATACCAGGCAGGTCAAGACGTATGCTAGAAACACATGGGAAAGAAATCCTGGATGATTTGCTGGAATGGTCTAAAATAAACAAATTAAAAATTTCTGAGACGAAAACTAAAATGATGATCTTCAACAATAAATTGGATTATAACAGACCTCCTAAACTCCATATCAACAATGTCCAAATTCCTTATGTTTCTCAAAATAAATATCTTGGTCTCATAATTGATGATAAATTTTCTTTTATCCCCCACGTAAAGAACTTAGCTGAAAAGATTAACAAGTTTACTGCCAATGTGATTAGGCTCTCAAGAGCTGAATGGGGTATAAAGCACAAAACTTTGGCATTATATTATAAGGCTATATTTTTGCCAATTGTAGTATATGCGGCTGCCATATGGTTTCCTAGGGTTACTCACGTCACAGTGAAGGCCAAACTCTTATCATTGCAGAGAAAGATGATATTGGCAACACACAGATGCTGCAGAACGACATCAACCAATGCTTTACAAGTGATCTCAGGTTGTATTCCGATTGACCTTTATGTGGCATACCGAGGCATGATTTCTAACTTAAAGAAAGGTTTGCCAACTCAAATCCTCGACATTGCAAGTAATCCGGCCACGGACATTCGGCAGGAGAAAATTAATCTTTGGACAAAATTCACTGAGAAGTGGAAATACAGATGGCAATCCAGTGAAACGGGACTCACTACCAGGGAGTTCATTGAAGATGCAACATTTGCTGTAAATAAGAAAGTTATGGGATGGTTTTATCCTTCAATGACAACGTCGTATTTAATTACTGGACATGGTTCACTACGGGATAAATTGTGTAAATTTGGACTCGAACCTGACCCTTTGTGTTTTTGTGGGGCTTGTAGAAGATTGGAGGCATGTTCTGCTTTACTGCCCGGCTTATGACGACTTCAGACAAGAACTATTTAACAGCACTCAACCTATTAGGACTGACAACCTCGATATTTTGATTCAAGATGCCAAGAACTTTGCAGCATTCCAATCCTTTTCTGACAAGGTGTTTAAAAGAAGACGCACCTTGTTTACTAATTCTAGAAGTGGACAGTAGAGTGATGTGTTCATGAACTTATATTTCTACCTTACTAGGTCAAACAGCTGTTAACTTAGAAACCAACTGTTGTGGTCTTAAATTAGTAATAACATTCAATGTATATAATGGTATTAACTATACATATTTTTATTTTATTTTAACTTTTTTTTTTTTTATTTATTTATTTCTTTTCTTTTATTTTATTTTATATATATTTTTTTTTTTTATTATTATTATTATTATTTATTTTTTTTTTTATTATTATTATTATTATTTATTTTTTTTTTTTTTTATTTATTTATTTATTTATTTATTATTTATTATTATTTCTTTTTTTTTTTTTCCCTCGGGTTGGGCAACCTGAGAGCTCCTGTCCTTTGGTATTGCACTCCTTCCACTGGACGACAAATTAGTGCAGCAGCACTAGATAATAGAAGCAGGCACAACTACTCAAGCCTAGAAATGGGCAGTGATTGACAGGGTGTTGATCGCTGTAGAGTGTAGACAGTTTCTCTCTCTATCAACACAGAATTTCCAAGGTGGAGTTCGACTAAACGTCTAGGTGCCACCCAAAACAAGTACATCCGCATACATACACACATAGTATATCTTTTATTGCTTGCAAGTGAAGCTGTATAATTAAAATTGTTTTTATTTTTACGCAGAATGCGACGATTGTAAATATAAAGTGTTTGTATCTGTGTATATATGTAATAAAATTGTATGTAAATAAAAAAAAAAAAAAAATCATATTATTATTATTATTATTATTATCCGTTTATTTCCATAAGGAAACCACCCCGGGACGGCAAAGTGCCAGGAGGGTGCTAAGTACATATCAGGGTACGAGATACTACGTGCAGTGGGTTACATATACTGAACACGTAGTCTCGTCCCGAAATATTATATACACATTTTATGTTTAATATATATAGCATTTACACATTGATGATTCTGTACATACATTATACAACTGATATATTTACAATTCACTAATAATTCCATCTATAAATTACATATTTACATAACTGTTACAGAAGGTATATTTTTACAGTCAACAAATTATTATTGTTCTGAAAGCAGAAAGTTTCTCTTTTACTCTAAATTCTTTGGTACTTTGCAGCCGATTCATATTTTGGTAAGTCTGTACGAATCCTGGAAGATCTCTTTCCGGTATGTTGCATCCTCACACAGTTTTTCGGCATCTATGTGTAGTGAGTTAAATATTTTCGCTGCATTTGATGGGAAGAATCTTTGCAGGCTACTAAGATTGTTCAGGACTGGACGCAGTGGATTATTTACTTCCCCGCAACGTCTAGCAGTGGCACGCGGTTTGACTAGAATATTATCCAGGACTGGAGCATCCACTCTGCCTGTGAGCATTTGTGCGAGAGTGTGTATGTTCCTGTTAATTGTCCGCTGCATCCAGGGTGTGATGTTAAGGTTTGAGTAGAGAATGGCCCTTGAGATAGTAAAAGGGTTGTGTGATGTTGTCTTGGAATCTGGCTACATAGTTGATCCATTCAACTGGATTGAAATTGCAATCTGGTTTAGAGTTACGGGTATATGGCACTTTGCCTTTGGATAAGGTCTTGTCAGTGTATTCTTTAATGGCTTGCGATTTCAGTCTATTAAACAGTGCTCTAGCTTTGGAGTACTGAGTTCGGTCATATGCTGTACCAGACTGTTTCCATTGTTTATGGAGGGACTGTTTGCACTTGAAACTGTAATTTAGCTCCGAAGACCACCAAGCATTAGTTCTAGCGGAGATACTGACCTGTTTAGCTGCTGAGAACATAGTAACAGTGTGCAACCATCTAGTTAATATGTCTAGAGCCAGTTCCGGATCTCCTGATTCGAGAACTTCCCAGGGAATTCATTTTGTTGCATAAAGGCATCTGTTCGGTTGTAGGAAGGTGGGAGAGATGATGATCTTCCTTTTGACGTAGTGGGAGACATTAAAGTTGGGCGTTGGGAGCTGCAATAGGACTACGATGGGTTCATGATCGGATTCAAAGTGAGTTTCGGGTTTAATGTCGACGCTACAGGAACCAGACGATAATATGAGATCCAGGCGATGAAGACCTCTAGTTGGGCCTTCGTTTATGATCCTGAGGCCACTAGGTGCAATCTTAGCCATAAGTGACTTATGAAGATGTTGGAGATTTGGTGGTAAGTTAAAATCCCCACAGATGAGGTGGATAGCAGATGTGTGAAGCGTATTTATTAGCCAGGATGCAATATCATTGATTGTCTGAGCATCGGGGGTTGGGGGTGTATATATTGCACCGAGATCTAATAAGCAAGAGTTGATCTTGACCGTTACTATCAATGCTTCGAATAGATTGGATTTGCTGGAGACTACATGTACGAACTCAAGTCTACTGGCATTTATGATAACAGCAACGCCCCCACCACAGGTATGAGAGCGGGAGGTGAAGAAAGATTTGTAACCAGCAGCTTGGGCGGAGGCAATTGATTCTTGTTGTGGTTCCAGCCAGGTTTCAGACATGCAGATGACGTCAGCCATTTGGGACAGAAGCATCTGCTCAAGTGTCTCGAGCTTATTCCGAATACTACGAACATTTTGATAAAAAATCTTGAGTGTAAGGTGACACGAGACCTTCACGAGTGCTGATTCGAGGACATTATTTATTTTCTTTGTTGGCTTTTTAGCACGGTTGGTTACAATAGTTGGTATGAGCTGAGGGTGGATTTCATTGTAGCTGTGGTATTGCAGAGATTGATCAGAGGTTTTGTCATCGGGGTATGTATAGGGCTCATCATCGTGTTACCCTGATTCCTGGTTTTGGGGCTTCTGAGAATAGGAATGCCTATCAAACCGTCACGCTTGGGAGCAGTCTTGGTGGGTCAGCGCATTAGCCATGGCTAGGCGTGGGGTGATATTGGATTTAGGTTCATAGTATGGCCTGAGTAGTGATCCAGACGGCCAGAGAGCAGTCGCTGATATGGAGCTGAAATTCTGTGCATCGCACTTAACTTTGAACGATGTATGCAGGGGTGTTTTCTTAAGAAGTGTGACGGACACAGTAAAGTGCAGCTCATGCATTATGTATGACGCGATATCATCTGGAGTTGTATTTGGGGCCAGTCGGGAAACGAATAGACTTCGTCGAAGACGGACAGTTGGTGGATTCATCGCCTGCAGCTTGGAGGTGGCCGAGGTGCCCATTTTAAATGAATGCCTTCTCTTTAGTACATTTGGGGTTCCCATTTTACCCTCTTCAGGATGGCGAGGCTTACTGCAGTAACTCTGGGCCACAAGTGTAGGAGGAGGTGCAGCTACAACTTCCGCCCGGGATGGTTGTAATGTTAGCAGTGGGGGGCCGCAATTGTAATAACATTAGTCCAAGAAGAGCAGCACCCATTGATTACCACCCTCTGTCTTCTCGCACTTAACCATCCTTTTATCCATTGTAGCAATTTACCCTTAATACCATTCTGCTCCAATTTGTACAATAGTCTTCCATGCGCAACAGTGTCAAAAGCTTTCCTGAAATCCAAATATATGATATCAAAATTATTTTTTGCATCCAGTTCCTTTGTAACCACATCATAATATCATATCAAATTTGTCAGACAAGACTTTCCCTTAACAAACCCATGCTGTGTCTGAATTATTGCTGCAGTCTTGTCTAGATGATCCTGCAATGCATCTTTAACCAGCGACTCCATTATTTTACCGGAACAGAAGTTAAACTAACTGGTCTCTAATTACTCCTGTCACCCTTCGATCCCCCTTTGTGAATTGGCGATACATTTGCACATCTCCAGTCCGTGGGAACCTCCCCTGAGTCCAAGGATGCTCTCATAATTATGGCTAAGGGTTTGCTTAGTTGCTTTGCCGCCTCCTTTAATATAACTGGATAGATCCCATCCACCCCAGGTGCTTTTCTTACGTTTAACTTCAACAATTTCTCTTCCACTTTGCTCTCAGTTATTACAAGATCATTAAGCACCCTGCTACAATTTGATAACCTTCTACCATTTTCAAACCTTAATAATTCCTCACGTGTGAATGTAGATGCAAAATACTCATTCAGTTTGTTTGCTATCTGAGCAGGATCATCAACAGTCGAACCATCGATGTCAAGTGGACCAATCAGATTCATCCCCTTCCTTTTAGAGTTTATATAAGTAAAGAAATCCTTGCTGTTTTTCTTAGCATCTTTTGCCAAGGATTTCTCGTAATCTGCCTTCGCCTGCCGAACCTCCTTTGTGACCTGATTACAGATTAACTTATATCTGCCATAGGCTTCTGAGTCGCTTGATAATTTATATGCATCCCATGCATTTTTCTTCTCTGTTACGAGTCTCATTAGTTCATTTGACAACCATTTAGGCCTAAACCTTGAACAATATTTCTTAATAGGTATGAAACTTTTAGTAGCTTCCACGATTAAATCCTTGAATGCTTCCCACTTAGAATTTACTGTTGGTAACATCGTCAGTTGATCCCACTGTACAGAATTTAAAAACTGTCGGAGACCACTGTACTCGCCTTTACGGAAGCAGAAACCCTTTCCTTTACCCGTGATGGTAATTAAATCTTTAAGTAAATCCTGCGTCAGAACACTGTGATCACTGCCACCTAGTGGTTCTTTTATCTGCAAATTCCTAATACATGAATGATCACTGCTGATAACCAGATCAAGAGTGTTACTTTCTCTGGTTGCCTCTCGAACATGCTGCTGCAGAAAACAATCATCCAATAAATCCACAAAATTCTGACTAGTGTGTGAGTGTCCAACCCACAAGTTCCAGTCAATATCTGGGAAGTGAAAATCCCCCATTATAAGACATTCCGATTTACTAGCCCACTCTATTTCTCTGTACAATTGTTCATTGTACTCATTCGAGTCATTAGGCCTATAACACACTCCTACTCTAATTTTTGCTTTCGCAGTGCTTATGTCATACCAAACTGACTCAACAGTTCACTGTTCATATATATCAACTGGATGCACTTCATTTGATTTTATGTTTTTCTTTACTCCCCAAATTCCAGTTCGGCATTCCTTATATCTGTGTGACACCACGTCTCTGATATCCCAACAATATCCGCCTTTGATGTCTTGACCAACACTTCCAATTCATCAAATTTATTTATTATACTTCTAGCATTGGTATACATGCAAGTATACATGCACCTATTCCTATTCCCAGCCACTCTAACACATCCCTTATACCCACCTGTTCCATATACCCACGTGTTACCCCTTCCATAATTGACAAAATAATGAAAGTGAACACTTCGAAGGCCACACAAAAACTTAATCCTCTTAGTCACTAACGCAAAGTAAAGTTTTCTCAAAGGATGTGCGGGACCTCCTGCTGTAGAGTATTGCTGCAGGGAATGAGGTGACATGAAACGGAGAGAGACAGCGAGAGGAGATGTTACTGGTCAGCGAAGCTAGTGTCCACTACGGTGAAGCAGTCGTGTGACGTCGCTGGCCGTCCCAGTGTAGTACGGCGCAGTAAAAAATAGTTCCCTGCACTGAGTATATGTTTAATGAAGAGTCGCTAAAATTTGTACATTAATAAATGGTAAAGAGCCCACAAGAATCAGCGTCATGGTAAACAAGTTATTGTAGCCATTTCACAGGGTACCCCTCCCCAGTCAAGGAGTGCAGTTCAAGCGTGGTAGCAGCAATTTTCTTTGTTTGCCACTCTCTTCAATTCCAGGATAATGCCACTGTGATAAGCAGACACATTACCGCCGGCGTTGAATAAATGACGACTTGAAGCACACTAAAGGACCCAAAAAAGCATAAAACAAAACTCACCACGATGATTCTTGTCCTTAAAAACCTCGGTATGCAATTAATCCTGACTGTAGTAGCAGAATTTCTCACTAATTAAACACAAAATTAACAGAGCGTTAATCAACACATGCTTCCATAACGGCAGCCATTTTGGCTGCCGTTATGGAAGCGCGTGTTGATTAACGTGTTGATCTGCACCATCTGTAACAGATCGTATCACGATCTGTTACAGATGGTAAGTGTAAGTGTGTGTTGTTGTCTTACGGCACCAGGGGTTTACGGCACCCCATCTCCGCATTGCTTTCATTGTGGTGAACCAGTTCACTGGGAAATGCCAGAGATTTAAAAGTGTGTGGGAATTGTTCATGTGTTGTGTTCTGTACCGTTGTTCATCTGGTCATTTAGCCGTTGGACTCCTATTGAGGCCCAACGTTGTCCCACTTACTCCCCGTGGAGGCAGACCAGGAACCCAGTAGCTGTATATTCACTCTGGCAGGTGCTGCCGCTTAATTTCCTGGGATTTCGGCGGCTAGGACTTAAAAAAAAAAAAATAATAATAAATAAATAAAACAAAAATAAAATAAATAAATAAAATATAATTAAAAAAAATAATAATAATAAAAACAAATAAATAAAATAAAAATAAAAACAAATAAAAAAAATAAAAACAAATAAATAAAATAAAAATAAATAAATAAAAAATAAAAAATATAAAAATAAAATAAATAAATAAATAAAAAATATGAATAAGTGAAAAATCTTCACTATCGTAGGGGTAATATAGCTTTAGTTTGCTAGGCCGAGTTTTGGGCGTAAGGTAATTTTATCATTTTAAGTTTTTGACGTGTGGGGGCTTTCGCTATGATGAAGGTAGAGAGGGGAGGGAAACCGAAGACTGGGAGGAAAAGACAGAAATATGGGGCCAATAGAGTAGATAGCCCCATTTTTCAGTGGGCATGCCCATGCCCCACCAGAGTAGAAGTTTGGGGGGTGGAGGAGAGGGAACAAAAAACGTCCCCTCCCCCCCAAGGAAGTGGGAATAATAGGTGAAGAGGGCTAGGGTGTCCTCTTCAGATCACCATCAGGCTGTTTGCAGCTGTGCTGCGTTCTGTTCTGCTTTGTCACACATGGGGCGAGCCCCGTCCTTGCTCTTCTTTTCCGTGTGATCAGCACTCTTCTTGTCCAAGTGCTGGTCCTCTGCATGGTTTCGGTTTTCTGTCACATTTGGCGGCGATTTTTTTTCAATCTCTGTGTACGTTGCTGTAGATAGCTATTAGTGTTTTTCTCCTGGTGAATAGGTCTTGCACATACTGGGAGAGTGCCCTATATTCTTCCTCAGTGTCCAGGAAGTGGTGCTCCAGTCCTTTTGGGAAGTATCTCAATCTTGTTATTAGCAGCCCTCTGAGGTCTTCATAGTGTTGACAATCATAGACTATGTGGCTCCAGCTTTCACTTTCCCCACATATGCAGTTGGGGTCCTCAACGAGTCCAAAGCCAAACAGCTTCTCCTTGTAGGGTCCATGTCCGGTTAATAGTGTTGTCATATGGTACCCTGGGGAGTACCACGGTGGCTGCTTTGGGTATATTTTCCGGAGGTCTGGCAGAAATCTTTTTGTTACTTCGCCTTTTGTAGTCTCTGTCCACCTTCTCTGCCAAAGATCTAGGAGGTGGGTCTGTAGCCTAATTTTTTCGTATTTTAGGTTGCCCGCCGGATCAGTCGTGTATCCTTGGTGGGTAGCGACCACGCTCCTGGCCAGAAAAAAAAAAAGCCCCGTCCGAACTGCCTCCAGGTCCAGAGGGAGCCCTCCAGCAAGTACCTGCAATGCTGGGGTACTTACCGTGTTGCAAGCGCGCGTTGTTGATAGCAGTATGGTCCTTTGGGTCATTTCTAGTGTTCTTTTGTTAACTACCAGTGTCGTTTTTGGATACCACACCGCTGCTGCGTAGGTGATTGCTGGCAGGAAACAGTGTTTTTTTCTTGAGTCCCCAATCTTTCCTTGTAATTCTGGTTACCAGTCCACAGTATCCTCTGATTTTTCTTCTTATGTATTTCATATGCGCTGGAACGTCAGGTTTTTATCTAGGATAACGCCCAGATACTTCAGTTGGCTCACAAATTTGATTGTTGCATTGTTGATTTTAATTTGCGGGGGTCGTCGTAGTTGTAGAGTCCCCTTTAGGAGGATCGACGAGGTCTTGTCTGACGATATTTTCAGCTGGTTCTTTGATGCCCATTGCTGCAGCCGCTGCTGTGCCTGATTTGCCACCGTCTCCAATTGGGCCCTGGAGTCCGCCTCTACCGTGAATGTCAAGTCGTCCGCGAAGGCGTGTGCTGCCACAGAATGCAGGTCCGTTGTCAGGAATTCATCGAGAACCATTGTCCACAGGAGTGAGGCTGACAGCAGAGCTTCTCTGGAAGCCAGAGGAAACCAGGCACTTCAAATCCTTCAGAACTGGGCAGCCCTACACAAACTAAGACTCTCACCCCAAAAGACACAATCCATTCTCCTGAAGGGATCACTGCAGCCTACTAGAAACCCCACTATCAAACTTCAAGGCCAAACCGTCAAGCTAGTTTCTACGTTAAAACTACTGGGAATAGTACTTGACCCTAAGCTCACTTTCTCTCCGCATCTTGCACACCTCCATGCGAAAGTGAGAAACTACACTGCTCTCATCGCACGGGTGAGTCGTCGCGATTGGGGATTGAACCGACGCACCCTTAAGATTCTGTATAAATCAATCTTCCTTCCCTTCATAACGTATGGATCAGGGGTCTGGTTTCGCAGGGCAACTCTTTACAACAACAAACGTAAACTGGGAACCATCCAGCGCACCATCCTTCTTACTATTACAAGGGCATGCTGCACAGTTAGCAACCCAGCCCTTCAGGTTCTTGCGGGCGTCCTTCCGCTTGATCTGGAGGTTATTCGAAGGGGCCTCCACTACTGTCTATCCAGGGGTATACCAGCAACTATCCTTGGACACTCCATCAATAACCTGATGAAATCAGGCAGGAAAAGAAAAAAATTGCCATTCTACTACTTCAGACCTGGCAGGACAGATGGACTGCTATCGACAAGGGCCCAATCACCAAGAAATTTATACCGTATGTGAATGCCATATTCCCTAAATCTCCAACTTGGTTTTCTTCTGGTCTTCATACCACCTACCTCATCACTGGACACGGATCAATAAACCATAAATTAACATCCATGGGAATCATTGACAACCCCTACTGTGCATGTGGTGAAATAGAAGACTGGAACCATCTAGTATATACCTGTCAACACTATGAGGACCTCCGCAGCATCCTGTTTACTCGTATCCAAGATAACCCTCAAGGAAATGAACACTTATTCATCACAGAAGAAAACTACTACTATGAGTTTACCAAGTTTGCACAAGCCCTCTTCACAAGACGGAGCACCCTATTGCCAAAACAAAATAGGAACAACCCAAACATCTGATCCTAACCTAACTGGCAAAACCGATCTTAAACTGGATAGGATCAACTGGCGTATGGACCACCTCATTCTTCAGTAGCAACTTGCACACGGCTCTCTTGCTGTCTTATTTATCGTCCTTCCCGGGTTCCCCTTTCAACTGATGGCACTTATTGCTCCATTGATAACCTGGAGGATACCTTCGCCTACATCCTCCATATTTCTAGCTATTACCCTCCTTTCTTGCGTACACTCTGTACTTCCCCGACTCTACCTTTCTTTTTTTTTTTTTTTTTTTTTTTTTTTGTCTCCGTCCAGGAAGCTCTGGCGACCCTGGCGGAGACAAGCCAGAGAATAATGGGCAGACTGGCTACCTCTAGTGGTGTGTGCGGGCAACGTGGAGTCCCACTAGGGGCCCTGCGGCCAAATGCCAGGACACACAACAGAACCTAACGCAATATGTCATATACAACACACAACACTTTTCTAGCATTTACAGTAGTACTGTATTCCTTCACAGCGAACATATGGCGCAGATGTGGGAAACCACAGGTGGCGCCTGACCCTAATACTATGCACACTATGCACACTATGTCCACAGGAGTGGCCCGAGCACCGACCCCTGAGGACATCCTCTGTGCACCTCTCTTGTTATTTTTTGATAGTGTACGTTGATTTCCACTCTTCTTTGCGTTAAATAGCTTTCAATTACTTTGTAGAGGTTAAGAGGCACCTCAGCCTCCCTCAACCTTGCCAGGGCGCTTGGCCACCAAAGTGAATCAAACGTCCCAGTAAAGTCAACAGAGATGAGCAGCAGATACTTTCGTTTACAATCCTGGAATATCCTTAGCAAGTTTCCCAGTGCGTCCACAGTTGAGGATCCTGGTCTGAAGCCATACTGATTTCTGGCATGTAGGCCTGCCGCTTCATAGTGTCTTATAACTCTCACATGGAGTAATCTTTCAAACAATTTGCTTGCCACTGGGAGCAGTGCGATGGGTCGATATGAATCCGGGAATTCTGGATTTTTGGTAGGATTTTTTAGTATTAGTTTTAAATTTGCTGTTTTCCATGCAGTTGGGAAATGTCCTGTTTCCAAGCATCTATTGTATAGTGTGAGGAGTAGGTGCGGCTGGTATTCCACGGTTTTCTTGAGTATTTCAGGCTCAATAAAATCGAGGCCCAGGCATATTCTATTTCTGACCCTACTAGCGGCCACGCTGAGTTCATCCGGGGTGAAGGGGGGCTCAATCGCCTGGTTTCTGTAGTTATCGTTTCTGTCGCATATCTGTTGCTGATCTGGCATAGTTACCATATCTGGTTTTTGATATATTGTGTCGAGTATGTTATTCATCGACTGCTCCCAGGTTGTGGTGAGATCTCCCTGCAGAGTCCTAGTGGTAGCAATCACCTCCCCCCTAGGCAGTCCATTGGTTGTTACCTTGTAGACAATGCCCCAGGGGTCATTGTTCCCTGCTGTGGAGACCAAGGATTCCCAAGAGCCTCTTTTATTATTATTATTATTATCCGTTTATTTCCATAAGGAAACCACCCCGGGACGGCAAAGTGCCAGGAGGGTGCTAAGTACATATCAGGGTACGAGATACTACGTGCAGTGGGTTACATATACTGAACACGTAGTCTCGTCCCGAAATATTATATACACATTTTATGTTTAATATATACAGTATTTACTCATTGATGATTCTGTACATACATTATACAACTGATATATTTACAATTCACTAATAATTCCATCTATAACTTACATACAGAAGGTATATTTTTACAGTCAACAAATTATTATTGTTCTTAAAGCAGAAAGTTTCTCTTTTACTCTAAATTCTTTGGTACTTTGCAGCCGATTCATATTTTGGTAAGTCTATACGAATCCTGGAAGATCTCTTTCCGGTATGTTGCATCCTCACACAGTTTTTCGGTATCTATGTAGTGAGTTAAATACTTTTGCTGTATTTGATGGGAAGAATCTTTGCAGGCTACTAAGATTGTTCAGGACTGAACGGAGTGGATTATTTACTTCTCCGCAACGTCTAGCAGTGGCACGCGGTTTGACTAGAATATTATCCAGGACTGGAGCATCCACTCTGCCTGTGAGCATTTGTGCGAGAGTGTGTATGTTCCTGTTAATTGTCCGCTGCATCCAGGGTGTGATGTTAAGGTTTGAGTAGAGAATGGCCCTTGAGATAGTAAAAGGATGGCCAGCAACTCTGTTAAGCCATCGCAAGAACCAGTACTCGATCCCAAGGACGGACTTATAATGTGAATCTGGAGCTGAAGACCAGATTTGCGAGGCAATTGGCAGGACACACACATTAAAATGTACTTGGTCGCTAGCTGAGGATCCCTAATTCCTACCAGTTCCTGTCTGGTAACCCATAAAGCGGCGAATATTTTTGTCTTCATATGGGCGAAGTGTTGAGCAAAGGTGAGTCTGTCATCCCATTTAAGACCCAGGTCCAGGTGAGAGTGCACTTTTACCACATTAGACCCGTTCACAGAGATCGAGATGTCATTTTTATTCTGCTTGCAAGTTATGGTCACTTGTCTTTATGGCGTCAGTGTACCGGTTTCTTATTTGTCTGTATCTTTTAGATGGTGCAGATATTTGTCATATTGAATTCAGTTACTAGACAATTTAATATCACCACCAGTTATGGTTTTGGCAATGTGACCAGCCGGTCGCCTCAGTTGTCCTGCCGTGGTAGGACAACTAAGGCGTGGTAGGACAACTAAATAAGATAGAGTAGCAGAATGAACATGCAGACTGTGCGTGCGCATGTCTATTTTCGTATGCGCGTGCGCATGTCTATTTTCGTGTGCGCGTGCGCATATGCATTTTCGTATGCGCATGCGCTTGTCTATTTTCGTATGCGCGTGCGCATGTCTATTTTCGTGTGCGCGTGCGCATATGCATTTTCGTATGCACGTGCGCATGTCTATTTTCGTATGCGCGTGCGCATATGCATTTTCGTGTGCGCATGCGCACGTCTATTTTCGTATGCGCGTGCGCATGTCTATTTTCGAATGCGCGTGCGCATATCTATTTTCCTATGTGGGCACAAACATTTTCGTATGCTCATGTTGCTCGTATGATCGTATGCTCATATCTAATTTTGTCTGCGCGTGCGCATGTCTATTTTCGTGTGCGCGTGCGCATATCTATTTTAGTATACATTTTCGTTTACTATATTTCGCGTGCAAAAATAGATATGCGTGCGCATGTCTATTTTTGTACGCACGTGCGCATGTATATTTTTGTGTGCATGCGCAAGTCTATTTTCGTATGCGAGTGCGCATGTCCGTATGAGCGTGTGCATGTCTATTTCGTATGCGCGTGCGCACGTCTATTTTCGTATGCGCGTGCGCATATCTATTTTCCTATGTGGGCACAAACATTTTCGTATGCTCATGTTGCTTGTATGCTAATGTTGCTCGTATGCTCATATCTAATTTTGTCTGCGCGTGCGCATGTCTATTTTCGTGTGCGCGTATCTATTTTAGTATACATTTTCGTTTACTATATTTCGCGTGCAAAAATAGATATGCGTGCGCATGTCTATTTTTGTACGCGCGTGCGCATGTATATTTTTGTGTGCATGCGCAAGTCTATTTTCGTATGCGAGTGCGCATGTCCGTATGAGCGTGTGCATGTCTATTTCGAATGCGTGTGCATACATACGAAATAGACATGCCCATATCCACTTTCGTATGCTCGTGCGCATATGCATTTTCGTATTTTTTTAAATTTTATTTTTATTAATAACAAGATACACAACAGGTAACCATTAACAGTGTAACTGAGATCAGATCAATAAACATAATAACAATAATAAGAGACCAAGAGGAAGATAAACATTGATTCAAACATTAAAATCATATGCACAAAAGCGAAAACTGTGCATTTTCCTATGCTTGTGCATAGGAAAATGCTCAGTTTTTCGTATATTCATTTTTGCATGTGCGCATATGCATTTTCGTATGCGCGTGCGCATGTGGGTGGGCATATCTATTTTCGCGTGCGCCTATCTATTTTCCCGTGCACATGTGAATTTCTTATGCGCATGTGAATTTTGTATGCGTATGCGCATATTCATTTTTGTACGTGCGCATATGTATTTCGTATGCGGGTGTGCATTTTAGCATTTGGAGTGAAGATTTTTATTTTTATTTTTATTTTATTTTTTTTATTTTATTAATAAAAAGATACACAACAGGTAACCATTAACAGTGTATCTGAGATCAGATCAATAAACATAATAACAATAATATGAAATCTAACAGGACGATAAACATTGATATAGATTCAAACAATAAAAGCATATGTACAAAAGAGGATTGTATTAAGTTAAGTTACCGGTAGAACAAGTAATAATTAATCCGTTAGAGAATAGAAAAATAATATAACAAATAATAAACTACAATAATTAGATGTGAGCTAGTCACTTTGCAGTTTAAGTGAAGAGGCAAACTTGTGGATGGAGTTCATCAGTGATTGGGAGTTGTCAAAGAAGTCAATGAGAGAGTCATTTGCTGATTTGCTGATTCTGTTCAGTGGACTGAACTTCATTAAGTCCGTGTTGGCAGAGTCAAGGCGAAACGGTGTAAGGTTCCTGACTTGTCTACAAGGAGCATTGAAGTTTATTTTACTCAGGATATCAGATGCTTCATAAATTCCAGTGATTACTTTGGCTAGGAGGGCGATGTCAGCAGTAACTCTTCTAGTGCACAGAGGCCTTAGATGAAAGTAATCACACAGCGATTCATAATACACTGAGTGATAGAATAGAGGATTGCGGTACGTAAGGTAACGGATAAAGTTTTTTTGGACTGCTTCAATTTTGTTAGTTAAAGTCTTTGTGTGAGGATTCCAGATGGGTGAACTGAATTCAAGGATTGGCAGAACAATAGTTTTATAAAGGATAACCGCATATCTGTAGTTTTTGAACTTGTATGTGTTCCGTTTGATGAATCCCAGTGTTTTGAATGCTTTGCTGGTGATTTTAAGGACATGGGCATCGAATTTAGCACTGCTGGAAAAGAGAATCCCTAAGTCGTTAACTTGGTCACACCTTTCGATGATCACAGACTTAATACTATACTCCGTATTCATTAGTTGTGGAGATCTGCAAGATGAGAAAGAGATAACTTTGCACTTCGAGGGGTTAGCAGACAAGCTTGATTGATTGATTGATTTGGTAGTTGTTGGCGCATCGGCTTCTGTGGCCATATTGCACCTCCCAAGGTTTTTGCAGTACTTTGATCCAAGCCCGAGGCGGGAATCGAACCCGCGACCTTTGGGTTGCCGGGCAGGTACTTTACCCACTCGGCTAGCCCGGTCGGCTAGCAGACAAGCCATTCAGAGATAGCCACAGAGAGAATTTATTGAGAGCACGTTGAAGTTGTTGAGAATCGGTAGTCTCCTTCACTGCTGAGTAGATCTTAAGATCATCTGCATAGAGAGCAACTTGAACATTGGAGGTGTAGATGAAAGAAGGAAGATCATTTACGAAAACAATGAAGAGAAGAGGACCTAAGGGAGAGCCTTGTGGTACTCCGCTTAGTGGTATAAAACAGTCTGAGTTCACTTGATCGAGGATAACGCTCAAGGAACGATGCGTAATATAGCTGCGTAGCCATGAGAGCAAAGGGTCACGGATGCCATATAGCTGAAGTTTTTCCAGAAGTTGTTCGTGCGGGACTTTATCAAATGCCTTAGATATGTCTGTGTAGACTGCATCAACTTGTAGGTGGTTATCAAGAGCTTCCGAGGTGTATTGCCAGAAAGGAAGTAAATTTGTGACTACTGACTTGCCACTGCAGAAACCATGTTGATTCTGATCGATGAAAGGCTTGAAGAATTCGAAGAGATGTTTGTGCACTGCTGTGTCGAAGAGTTTAGCCAGGCTGTTTTGCAAGGTTATGGGTCTGTAATCGCATACGTCATTTTTATCACCTTTTTTGAAAATAGGAACTATATTGACCTGCTTAAAGTGCTTAGGATACTTCCCCAGCCTGAGAGACAGGTTGAAGATCCGCAGTATGAGGGGTTTCAATGTAGTGATAGTCCTTTTCCAAAATAAGCCTGGAATGTCATCTGGGCCTCTAGTATATTCATTTTTCATGCTTTTTAATGCCGAATTTAAATCTTCATCAGTGATAAAGAGATTAATGAGGATATCATCTTTAACAGGTGTGAAGTCAGGAAATGAGGCAGGTCTCAATGTATCATTTGTTTGAATTCTAGAAAAGTGTTTGGCAAACTCTTGAGCAATACTGAATTCGTCAGATAAGAGAATTCCATCTGCGTTTCGGAGTTGTAACTTTCTACTGGTTATATTCTTATGCTTCATGAAATTCCAGAATGGTTTGATATCTCTGTGAGTAAGCAGACTATCCTGAACTGACTCTGTATACATGTTGTAGGAGTTTAATATGAGAGTTTTCACTTCTTTGCGGAGTTGGCAGAATATTTCATAGTATTGACTGTCACCTGTTTGCTTATATTTGTTTCTGTAGAATTCTTTGGATTTAATTTTACGTATTAGTTCACTATTATACCAGTGCGGGTAGGTAGAGCGTGTGGTAAGATGGGATTGAGGAACAATGTCAGATATAACTGAATGGACACAGTTAATCAGGTTGTTGGTGAGCACATCGATGTCATCCATAGCGTCAGCGAGCTGCTTGTCTACGTTTCTTAGAGCTAGGTTGAGCAGAGGCCAGTCAGCCTTTCTGAAATTGAATCGAGGAGTACGGGAGCTGCATTTGAAGTTATGAGAAGTCACTGTGATGTCAAAAGTAATTGGTGAATGATCCGAGTGAAATATGGGGTTGTCGGTGTGAACATCTATATGAGTAGAGGAAAATATTAGGTGGAGGTAGGCATTTTCTCTGGTTGGAAAGTTGCAAATTTGTTCCAGACCATAGCTGTGAAGCATATTAAAGAGAGCATTAGTCTGCAGTGATGGAGAAGAAGATTCTAAATTGGCCATTTGACAGTTAAAGTCACCCAAAACCATTGCTATGTCGGCAGATTGAATTAGTGGGAAGATTGATTCCAGCGAGCTTTCTAAGTACTGGAGGTCTATATTAGTTAAGGGAGGTGGAAAATAAAGCAATACTATTAAAACCTTTAACTTGCCAAGATGAAGAAGGCAGTATACTGATTCAATATTTGTGAAATTTGATGCAGTTTCACAGAGTATATGGTTAGAATGTATAATAGCTACTCCGCCTCCACGAGATCCTCTGTCCTTTCTATGGATTGTATATTGACCATCTATAATCTCCTGATCATCAATATCAATGGAGAGCCAGGTTTCAGTGAGCAGGTAAATGTCGTAAATATGTGAGCCTTGGATTGCTCTGAAGTGGTTTAGGTTGCTAATTATACTCCTGCAATTCTGAAGGTAAACACTGAACAGTTGGGATCTGGGGATTCTATGACGAGAGGAGAACGTAGTATGTGTAGATAGCAGGGTCTCTGATTGCTATGCCGGTGGAGAGGAGATTTTGGACTCCCTTGATGGTCTGTCCGTGAAGCGTTTTACTAGAGCCCCTGATAAAAGGGATCTTAGATTCAACACTTTTTCTGTTTGTGATGGAAGGCATGTTATTATAAAAGATGAGTAGGCGGGACATCGTGTCTTCAGAGAACGGACATCTACTCCGAAACCATATTCTTCTTTAATTAGGTTGATAAGATCTTCAGATTTAGTGGAGGGTCCAAGTCTAGAAAGAAAAATTCGGTCTTTTGTGGGAATAATTGTGATATTATACTTGTGTTTGAGTAACTGAGATTTTTCTGCAGTAGTTACATTCTGTGTTTGATGAGTTATGGCTGGAAGCTTGGAGAAAGTACCTTGAGATATAGATGCTTTAATATTTTCTGACGGTTTGTTCTGTTTTGATCTTTGGTGCGATATTTGAGACTGGCAATCAGAAACAGGTTTACTCACTGTGGCGGCAGATCTACAGACAGGTTTGCAGACCTCATTAGATGTGGCAGCAGTTATTTTTGCATATGTTGCCTTAACTGATGTTGAAGAGGATTCCGCTTGGTGACTCTGAGCTTGTGAAATAGAAGTACAGACAGAACTGTTCCGCAGAGGAGAGTAGGTGGGAGGAGTGGTTCTGTTTACATCAGAAGAATCATCTAACAGAGTCTGTTTGGCAATAAATTGCTCAGTTGAATGACTTGAATCATGAATGTTAGCAGGCTTGGGCAAATTAATATTTGCAGCAGTAGAAGTATTGAGGCCGGTGGAAGGTGAAGATCTGGTCTCAGTACTGAGGGCATCGTCAGTTAATGAAGAATTCGTATTCACTTTGAGCCCATTGGTGTCGAGAGTAGGTTCAGAATTCTTCCTAGCTTCCCTTAAGTGGCAAGACATAACTGATGTGAGATTTTTAATTTGGGCGTTAATGTCAGAAATTTCAGCCTGTTGATTAGCTAATATTGTTTTTATACCACAAATCTCCGTGTATAGCTCGCTGTTTCCTTCATTGAGTGTATTAGAATCCAGGAGAATTTCAGAGTTTGCAGTATGAGGTGCGCTGATTAGATGAGTTTGAATGAGGATTTTCTGCATAGTGTTAAAGAGTAGTTCCTGGAATTCAGTTGATTGCAGAATACCAAAGGTTGGATTCAGAGTTTCCGTAGGGAAGGAGTTAGCGCTGAGATCTTCTGACAGCACAGATATATGTGTTTGAGTTGATGCATCTGAGATTTGATGCGACAACAAAGAAGGATTAGAGGCTTCATCCATGTACGATTCAGAGTCGGTATTTCTAGTTATTGGCATGATATTTGTCTCAAATGTACTATTTCAACTTTGTTAGCCGAAGAGGAGGAAAGTGACTCAGGTTCCGTGCTGTTTGGCGTTGCAACAGTTATAGGGCTTTTCTGAGAATTTCTGAGTCGACATCTATCACAACAGAATGATTTCCGCCGACTTTTATTTAATTTTTTCAGGTCAGAATGTCTACAGTCATTGCATATTAATTGTTTGCACTCAATAAATTGGACAATGGGGTCAGAGCTGGTCCCACAGATGGTGCAGACGTTAGAATTTTGACAGGAGGTAGTATTTGTCATATTGAATTCAGTTACTGTAGTTTTACTAGATAATTTAATATCACCACAGTTGTGGTTTAGCAAGCAATAGGCACTGTGACCAGCCGGTCGCCTTAGTTGCCCTGCAGTGAAATCCACAGGGAGCAGGGGACTAAGTAGGGAGGGAAGAACAGAGCGGCTAGGCAAAACTCTAATGCCTGGTCAAGGTCAAGTGTCTGTTGGACACATGTATAAGTTGAAGATGAACAACTTGAGAGGAAAAGTCTCCCCTCAAAAAAGGGGAGACTTTTTTGCCCATGCCCTTTTTGCCCTTGCCCATGAATAAGCTATCGATGAGATGGCTTATTCATGGTTCATAATTATGATTCATAATTAGATAGTATGAATCAGAGCTGTAATTCTCAATACTCTATATTCTGATGGAATATGGAGATGCTATTATTAGTTATCTCATCGATGGTTTCAGCATCGGGTCCCTGGGGTGAGTGTATATAACTGCAGAACAGATATAAATTCGCATGACACAATTAGCCTTTCGAATTCAGTGGACTGGCTTTTGTAATTCTTAGTAACAAGTTTTGTAGAAGAGTCCCACTCCACTGATATCCAGGTGACACCGGATATGGAAAATCGTCCTCATTTCGGCCACCCCAGGATTCTGTTATGAAGAGCACATGAATATTGTGCGAGAGTAAAAGCTCTTCTACAGAAGGGATCTTTCGAATGCGCGGCGCATTTCGTATCTTGGTATACGGTTTGTTTACCAGGACATTTATAAGAAGGTCGAATTACAGAAGTCGATATAAGATGCTTGAACAAACAAACAGACAAAAAAAAAAAGTGCGTCATGTTTTCTTTCCTGTTCTATTTGGAACTTATGGAAAAGTGTGCATAAAGAACAACAAAATAAATAAATAATAAAACTTTTTTTTTAATTTAATTGAAAATTCAGAATTGTTACATTGCCCGTTTTAACATGCATTGCTCCACAGAACGGTTATGAACAAAAACAAAATACAAGTATAAGCAGATTCGCACGATAATATTCATACCTATAAATATACAAATAATTTTACTGCATTTATGCCTTTCGATTTTTAACTATTTTTAACTAGTTAAAATGGCACCTCTAGCCATTTGGGAAGGAGCAGCAGTGCATCTTGATTAGACTGGGGTTCGAGCCCGTCACCACCAAATACGGAGGATGCGGAAAGGTCAGGGAATGACCACTGCATATTTCCGAAGCAATATGGCCTTACTTGCTAATGCTCCTCAAAACCAAAAAAGGTTAAAAAGTCATAACCCTCTAATTGTTCTGACTCGATAGATATTTATCTGTTACTTTCCCCCTTTTTTGTTCCCTATGGAAACAAAATAATTCAATTTTAATTCATCACAGAATTTTTATATATTTTTTAAGCGTAAAATGTCCTCTCAAAACCCGATGGAAGAGTTGCTCGTGCTGCCATCTCGTGCTCATTATGTGAATCATTTGCGAAATTTTGAATTTGGAACTTATAGAAGAGTGTGCGTAAAGAACAACAAAATAAATAAATAATAAATTTCATTAAAAATTCAGAATTGTTACATCACTGTATGGGGTGTTTTAATATTCATTGCTCGACAGAATTAACAGAACACGTAGAAAACGTAGTGTAAATCGTGCAGCTTTCGATGAAACGGTACAAAATTTGATACGTCGGTATTCCATAGAACAGGGGTCCCCAACCTACGGCTCGCCAGATGATTTCACCCGGCCCGAAAGACTATTTCATCCGCCTCGTGAAATGTATTCTATAGAAATCTTGTTTGGTTGCTACATATCGTATATAAGGATATTTGTAATCAAAATATAATCGACTGTTAAAACAATTGGTAAACACTAATCTAAATATTAATCGAGTAAATATTTTTAACCACGTATGAACCACGTCGTCTACAGAGAAGTCCCCCAAGGTGGCGTCCTTTCTGCACTATTTTTTGCAGCCGCTTTGGACCCCTTCCTCTGTACGCATCCTGACTGCAGCTCTTACGCAGATGATTTAAAACTCTTTATCTCGTCAAAACACGGTGACAAATCTGACGCAATCAACGCCCATGCCACTGCCCTAATAGAAGAACTTGACCATTATCTTGAGAATATTGGCCTATCCATAAATCCAACCAAGTCAGCACAAATGTCTTTCACCAACTTGAAGAAGATGATGAACATACACATCTACATCAATGGTATTAGAGTCCAAAAGGTTTCCCATCACACTGATCTAGGGCTCACCTGGGATGAAGGCCTGAGTTTCCAACAGCACTTTGCCAACACTAAAGCAAAAACTCTGTCAGCAATGTGGCCAATAAGACAGGAACGTACTGGAGTAAACAACCAAAAACTTGCCACTCACTACATACAAACATGTCTTGTTCCAATTCTCATGTATGCCTCGACGATCTGGTCCTCTGCTTCCCTCGTTAACATCAAAAAATTCATGGGTATCGAGCGAGTACTGGATTTTAAGGTGGTTGAACCGTGTTAATGGCTACCCTTTCAACATCTCGAGATCAATCATGTATGCTAACCTTGGTTGCACTTCTTGGAATCAGCTGCTCATTACAGGAAATCTGCGTAAACTCTGTCAACTCCTCACCGATCGCTTTGATGCTCCAAATGTCCATAATCTTGTCGTAGGCCCTAGGCTTTCCCGCGTCCTTTGCAATAGTGCATGGATTCCCGTAAGAAGCTTATTACACTTGGTTGACCATGATGATGAAGACTCTAGCTTCCCTAACGTAACGGAAGCGAAGGAATCGCCAATATCCCGCATGCACAGCCAACAATGCATGCAGACCCCCAAAGAAGGAACTCCCCACCTTCTATCACGTTGACTAATGTGTCTACACAAACTGATTTTTTGCTTGCTGAATCTTTATTTCCTAGCCCCTCCACGTGCCTCTTCAAGAACCGCAAATCACTTGAAATTATTATAACATCAATACTTGAAAATATCAAACATTGCATGCTCTGCACTACTAATAACTACGTATCCTCCGTAGCTGATAACCTTTCTCAAGACCTAAGTTTGTGTAGAGGTAATGATGGTTGACCTGCGCTACTAATCAGGCTCACAATAACTTATCCTACTGTACTACTGTTCTGAATTCAGGCCAAACACTAAATTGTCCAGAGATCCAGATAGCTGCCAGGAAAACCAGACTAGAAACCCTGCCAATCTTACGGAAGAATCAGAATCCAGATAAAACAATTAGTGTCCCACTCCACAAATCACAGATTTTTTTTTTTTTTTTTTTTTCCTTTGGTAGTTATTGGCGCATCGGCTTCTGTGGCCATAATGCACCTCCCAAGGTTTTTGCAGTACTTTTATCCAAGCCCGAGGCGGGATTTGAACCGCCAACTTTTGGTGCGTAGAACAAAATATCACAACGCCACCACTAGTCGTACTTTGTCGCGAATGGGCTACAACACCCACATCGCGTACCTTTGTTATCAATGAAGAACAAGAGAGCACACTTCCTGTGGGCACAGCAACACCAGCACTGGGCTATCGAGGATTGGAAAACAGTTGCTTGGTCTGACGAGTCGAAGTTCCTGGTGCATCATGTTAATGGAAGGCTCAGAATTTGGCGAAAACAACATGAATGCATGGACCAGTCATGTCTGACGACTACTGTGCAAAGTGGTGGGGGCAGTGTTATGGTGTGGGGAATGTTTTTTTGGCACACGTTGGGTCCATTGATACCCATAGTACATCCGCATGCGTTTTATTGCTTGCAAGTGAAGCTGTATAATTAAAATTGTTTCTTACGCAGAATGCGATGATTGTAAATAGAAAGTGTTTGTATCTATGTACATATGTAATAAAAATGTACGTAAATAAAAAAAAAAAAAAAAAAAAAAAAAGACCAAGAGACTGAAGATGGCCGACAGGTTTATAGCAGCCAGTGTTGGAATCAATTCAGTACCTAACACATATTGAAACTGACCTACTAAGGCTCATAGAAGATCGGAAATATAGGAAACAAACCGCAGGGTGGTTCGCTGAGGCTACTATTGCCTAGTAGTTGTGTGCATTTCTGTCAAGAATTGTTTATGCAATTGAACAAGTGTCTATCTCGCACAAGTTGTTTCAGTTGATGTGATGTCAAAATGAAGTTTTGTACTACAAAACTTCATTTTGACATCACATTTAACATCATAATATAAACTGCATTACTCATCACTAAGTGATGAGTAATGCAGTTTATATTTCAGCTTTTATTGTATATTTTAGAAATTCTTTATTTTTAATTTTATGGTAATCCCCTGGCATTTTCAGCCGTGAAAGGAATTTGGCACTTACCAATGTACACCTATATGTTATATTTGTTAGAACAAATAAAGATTTATTTATCTGATCGACTAAAGTCATCTTTAGTCAATTTTATGAAAGCAAAAGCTCTTTCCCTTGCATTTGACAGTAATTATATCGTTAAGTATATCTTGCAGCAGTACACTCTACACTGATCACTGCCACTCTGTGGCAGTTTTACCTGTAGATTTTTAAGACACATGACGAACTGCTGCTAATAATCCGATCGAGAGTATCGCTTTCCCTTGTTGCCTCTCTAACATTCTGGTGTAGGAAACATTCATCCAATAAATGCACCAAAGTCTTGCTAGTGTGTGTGAGTGACCAAACCACAAGTTGTGGTCAATATCTGGAAAGTTAAAATCCCCCATTATAAGACATTCTGATTTACTGGACTACTCTATATGTACAATACTTACTCGTGTGTGCAATTGCTCATTATACTCATCACAGTCATTGGGCCTATAGATATATAGGCCTAATGACTGTGATATACAGCCTATAACATATTCCTACTCTTTATTTTTGTTTTCCCAGTGTTTATGTCACATCAAACTGACTCAACATTGCACTGGCCACTGCACTCCCCTAGATTTTATATGCTTCTTAATCAAGAATATTCAAGTTCTGCATTTCTACTTTTCCTCCACTCACTATACGGGGGAGGTGGACGTTGTCGTGCTGAAATTTGAGCCCGTTGCCATACAACTTCCACGGACATGTCCAATATTGTACGTATGACTGTGCATTGATGTTTTTTTGGCAATTCAATCAACGGTTCGAATTTCAACTACTTTTCTAGTTTCAAACTCGACATGATAGACAACCAGCTGCTCTGTAAACATAAAGATATCTTTTTTATATGTTTATTTTAAGGTGCCACATGAAGGAAAAAGACTGGCACTAAGGAAAAATTATGCACGTCGCTAGCTTTCCTTCCCCTGATTGTAATATTGTTCCCTTAAATTTAAACTACAGTCGGTCCTCGTATAACGCGTGTTTACACTACACGAATTCGATCATACACGATTTATAAATAGGGAAACGATATCGTACATAACACGAACCGAATTCGCTTACGCACGATTCGCCTTTGTGTTTACAAGAAATGGCAGTCGAACGCGGAATCACCCCAACTGAACACAAGACGATGGGAATGAAGAGAAGATCGAGAAAATGTATTTAACGTTTTTTTTTTTTATATCAGTGAAGGGGAAACACATTTCACCATAATAGCGTAGAAACGTACACAATTGCAGCTATCGGTATTATCGCAAATGCAATTAGATCGAGTTTACTACCAGTTTATAACAGATTCCACTAGCAGAAACGCAACTGGAAATTGTTTTTATTGTTTTATGGTAGCAACCCACAGAAATGTGCTTTAGTAAAATGTGAGCTAGTGAGGTGTTCATAGTGTGTCTCTGCCTTCGGTGTTGTTTATTCAGTTGCTACATGCGCGCAGCTTTCTTTATGTTTACCAAGTGTGCCTCCTCATTTTGTAATTGTGCTTTATTTCCTAAAAATACTTAAAAGGCGTGAAAAGGAAGCGTCCTGGCGAAGACCTACAGATTCAGAGAGAAAATGAAAAGCTATATCGATAAACCGAGGCGGACTGGGTCAAAAATTTGTGGTGACCTCATACTAGCATTTATGGCCAAAATCACACCGGCCTCCGACCCACCGGGGTTTCCCCGGTAAGGCTTATGACCAGTCCGCCTCTGTCGATTGAGAAAAAATACGAAATTGTGAAACGCTTTGAGCGAAATGAAAGACCATGTGATATTGCACGTGAAACAGCCCTAAATGAGGCAACGCCGAGAATCACAAAGAATGCAGAGAAAATAAAAACAACTTTCATAGCAGGAACAACTCAAAGTGTAATTAAAGTCCATTAGATTAAGACACAAAGATCTGGAAGAGATGGAACGGCTGTCATCTGTTTGGATAGAAAATCAAACAAAAAACAAGTTTGCTTCCGATAGAAGCAAAAGGATTAGCAATATTTTATTACGTAATATTCGTAATAAAATACCTAAGTATTTTCTTACGGTAATTTATTGTGTTTGGTAATGTTTTCGTTATAAATTTGTGTTCAATCTTGGGTGGTCGGCACCTAACCCCATTTCTCCCATTGGCCCTGTTGTTTATATTGCACTCTGTTGAAACCCTAGAAACCCTAGTGCAATCTGCTACCCTAGTAGCAGATTGCACTAGGGTTTCTAGGAACACAATTATCCTGCTATACGAGGACTGTGTGTTGTTATTGCAAAATTTCAAAGAAAACTGATTTAATTTTCTTCTCATTTTCTGAAGCGAAACATTATTAATAGCGTGGACACACAGACACGTACTCTTTTATTATTATTGAAGATAATCATCCCGTACTCACACAACGTAAATTATAACCTGCCTTTCTCTCTGATTGCGCAAATTTTATTTATACTCTTATTCTCCGGAGAGGTAACCAGCAGTACATGCCCTACCCATTTTAGTTCACATTTCTTTATTTTTTTCTTCATTTCCACCTGCTCCTCTCTCTCACACACACATATATATATCGACGTTTTTATTGCATTTCCTTCCTGAATTCTTCCAGTCCTGTTAATTACTCTTCTCCCCCCCCCCCCATTCAATGGCTCCTCTTCCTCACTGTGCTTGTTTCTGCCTCGGGGATGATTCTTGTGTACTTTGAGTTTTGTTTTCTGGTTCCTTCTCGTATGACGTCACTTCTTATCAATTTTCTTACTTTATTTGCGCCAATTAAACGCCAATTCTCTTGTATTTTTTTCTTTTCCGCATCCGTAATCTCCCCTATGGCCAACTCATCTACACACAAAGTTCCCCAAACGTTTTCTTATGTTCCCGATTAATATCAGGGGCTCACATCTGGTGGGCATGGGCTTGGCTCTCTCGCACTCACACACGAGAGAGAATTTGGCTGGTGCAGCAAAAGCCTCAGGCTTCCTTGCATCATTAGCTAATAATAATAATATCGAAAAACGTTTCTTACAATTTCCGGACATTTATGTATCGTGGAATCGAAAGCAGTATTCGTCACAAGACGAACAGCAAGCACATCAGTAGATTCACGATCTCTTTATGTGGGTATTCACGTTTTTATCATACTGATGTATTAAAAAACCAGAATATATATGTGTGTGTGTGTTTCATAATCAGTTTTATAGTATTATTAATACAGTAATTTCATCCCATAAACGACCAGAACGATACCTACTGGTATCGTTCTGGTCGAGTACAATATACGAGTAATTATTGTTAGCTAAACTTTGTACTCTTGATTTTTAAGGAGTCCTTATGTGCTATAATGTAATAACTAGATCGTATGTATAGCTCAGCTTAATTTTCAGAGGTGAGTGCTGAAAATTAAGCTAAGCTATACATACGATCTAACTAAACTTTGTACGTATTTACATATCATTATTACTTCATTTTCCATGCTTCCCATTATATCGGCTGGACGTTATTTGTTGTGGCATTTAATATTTTTATTGGTAACCCATCACAGCCACAGGCTAAGTGTTTTATTGAGTATATATTTTGAAATTACGACACAGCTGAAAGAAAATAAATTAAAAGTAAAATGAAATACAAATTAGTGCATTGCATCAACTCTGTGCGTAGTAAAGCACTACTTACAGACTTGATGCAATGCTCCAACTCATGTGTCTAATAAGTTTCCCTAATCTGAGGCTTTATCCTAAATTAAGTAAATTGAAAAAAAAAATGAATTAAAAAAACGTGGAAAGTAAAAGCAAAGGACTACATCGAGATATCTGTCAAGGGCAGAATAGAGTTTTGGTTTCGTCATACATTGGCAAACCAGACAGGTTTACCAAAATATTGGGTCTTGTATAGACAGATCAAGGCCTGATATACAGGGGATTGAATGTGTCACGGATCATTTTAAGTCACCTAGTGGCGGCTTTTAGCATCTTTCATCTGTAGACTTTACCCGTAGCAAATCTATAAAAGTCGCAGTCGAGAGATTGGACTGCAGGTAGCATTTGAGTTGTTGGGAGCAATTTTCTCAAGAGCTGAAGGCATTGCTTGCTAGCTCGGAGGATGGGTTTCAACCGAAGAGCTAATTGGAGAATCCTCCACTCAGTGTTTTCCCCAAGCATCAGGAGGACTCAGATCACCAATTAGCATTTTAATGGTTGCAACCAGCCGTGCTTTATCAGTTTTGACATTCGTTGATAGTCAACGAGCTCTTGCAAGTTCTGATGTGCAAAGTTCTGAATGGATATACAAGCAATATATTTCAACAACCAGTATTCATCTGCAGACATTGCCAATAGTTGTGGAAGCAGTGAATGCCCAAAGTTCCACTGCAGTCCAACAACAACAACCTCATATTGGTATTCTGGTAATAAAGTTTTAGAGCATCAGCGACTAAGGCCGTATTGCTCCGTGTATATTGTCTGTAAATTGCGCGTGTTCTGAGGTCGATTTTCTGTTTGAAAAACGAAAAACCCGAGTTTTCGGAAGAAATAACCATGCTACCCCACCTTAAACTGATTAACTCAGCGACGTTGTGAAAAAGACCCATAAAAATTCCTCCCGTCATTGACGGGGCCAAAACTCAAATCTTTTTCACCCGGTGTGGGAAGGACGGGGATCTTACCAACTGTGCTACCCACGAGGGCACGATTGTTGGGTGGATATTTTTGTTGACAACTCTTATTTAAAGTGGTCATAAGAGGCATGAAGTTAGTGCTGTTTCGCTCGCCACCTCATTGTGGTTATCTACATATAGAAATAAATGGATTCTCTTTCAAAAATGGGGGACTTTGATAGTTGAAGGCACTACATAGCATCTGTTAATTGGATGGATCGCAGAGGGCAGTGAATATATTAGAATCATTGAATACCATTAAAGCAATAATCACAGAAGCCATGAACGCATAAATACCATTAAAAGAAAATACAGAACGAGGAGAGTGTAGAAATGGGTGAATACGGAGCTGGCAATCCTGAAAGAGCAGAAAAAGATAGCACAGGAAAGTTACCAAGCAATGAAAAGTAATGAAGCCTACAACAGCTACAAGTTGATTGTAATAGTACTACAGAAAAGGTTGTGGAGGGCAAGTCTCATTATGAGAAAGCATTCGCTAAGGAGAAGCAAAAAAATGGGACATTATTTCATGTGAACACAAAGAAGAAAACGAATAAGATCGGACTGATATACTGGTTGCGCGAAGTACCTATTCAATTCGTTGCTGATGAACTGAATATGTACTTCGCACCAGTCTTTACTGACGAAATCACTTTCATGCTGAGAAGAGGCTGTGGGTGTGAGGCTAAGAGTGCGACCATATGAAACCAGTGATTTCAAAATGACCCATAACTGTATATGAGAAAAACAACTTTTCAGCCTAAAGGCAAGTAAGACTCCTGGAGTTGATGGCATATACCCAGTAATTTTGAGAGGGGAGGCCAGACAGTATTGAACCAATGAGGTTAATTATGAGAGCATCATTGGACTTGGGAGAGGTTCCTTTGAATTGGAGAAGAGTCAATGTATTGGCCGGTACAGAACGGCTGTTCTAAAAATGAAGTCAATAACTTACAGACCGGTTAGCCTGAATACAGTGGTAAGGATAATCTTAAAGGCAATGATTAAGGGCGCAATATCCAGGGGCATTTAGATAGCAATGGCATTTTGAGGATATAAGGGAAAATCATGTCTAACTAACGTGGTAAGCTATTTTGACACAATTACTATGACCTGGATGTAGGGAACAATTTATACATTGTTTATTTGGATTTTTGTAAGGCATTTGATTCAGTCCTTCATGTGAGGTTACGCTATTTGCTGAAACATGTTGGAATTATTGGAAAGATTCCAAGTGGATTGCAGGATGGCTGCAGAGCAGAAGGCAGAGGGTTGTAATTAATGGATATTCTTCAGAGTGATATAACGTCAGGATTAGGGTACCTCAAGGATCGGTTCCTGGACCACTGTTCTGTTTCTTAAATGACATCCATGAAGGATAGAAGCGATAATTTGCAAACAGTGTAAAGATTGATAGAATCTTTAACGAAGCAGCGCTCCTTCAGGATGAATTGCACAGGCTTCAGGAACGGTCAGAAAAGTGGCAGCTAAGTTTTAATGCAGCACAATTCAAGGTCTTACATTTGGAGAATAGTAACTCCAAATTAACTTATACACTTGGTGAGGTTGAATTAAAAACAATAGAGGAAGAAAGGGATCTGAGATTTACGACGATTTTCTGAACAGTGCAAACAGGTGGCCAGGAAAGCCTATCGTGTCCTATCAATGATTTCTCGAACATTATACTGTAGAGATAGGGAGGTCATAATCTCACAGTATAAGGCAATTGTATGACCGCATTTAGAACACTGAGTTCAAGTATGCAGACTTCATCTGAAAAAAAAAAAAATTGAGCTTCTTGAAAGGGTTCGGTGACGGGCAACTGACATTGTGAGATCGGCAAAAGGGCGACCGTACGAGGAGACTTCGATTATGCGGGCTTATAACTTGGCACCTAAGTTCTAAGCATTTCAGAGGAGACCTCATCGAGGTTTATAAGGCTCTGAGAGGGGTCAGTAAAACGAATGAAGGAGAAATGCACTGTTAAAGAATTGCAGAACTAGGGTACATAAATTTAAATTACAGGGAAAGAGGTTTAGACTAGATTGTAGGAAGTTTTCTTTTAGCCAGCGAGTCGCTGATTGCTGTAACAAGTTTTATTCGTAGGCAGTTGAGGCTGAAAGGTTGAAGAAACTCAATGGTAAACTGGATAGTTACTTGCATGGGGAGGAAGCACGTAATAATTCTTATTTTCTTATCTACTTTATTTCTTTTTTTTTTTTTTTTGTCCCTTGCATGAAAAGGTTGTGGTTTTTTTTTTTTTTTTTGGCACTTTCTTATTTGGCACTATATTAGCCATATAGTGCAAAGGAACTAAAGACTAATACTACCACAAGAAGCTCAGTTGTTTTGTGCTTTCTTGCAGAGAGCACAAAACATAGTTGAACCAAGTGATGTTTTCAAAATATTCAACGCCTAAGTCATTGGTGCCTTCATTCCATTAAGGAGGTTCAACACAAGAAGGATGCCTAGGGGGATGAGAAAGGATTTTGAGAGCTTCGCAGAACAGAAAAAGGCAGGCAAAGGGCAATTACAAAATTACGGGAAGTTCGTACAATAATTATAAGTCGATTTCTAACAAGACTATGGAGAGGATTACACGGACGACTTCCAGGTATGAAAAAGTATCAGCCAGGAGTGAGGGGCACGAGGACAAAGTTTTATTGCGTAAATACGAAGAGGAAAAGAGTAGCCCATATTGAACCTTTGCTCAGGAGCTGCCGATGGTATTTTGAACAGATATTATCTTTCAATCTTTACAAGTGAAAATCACTTTCAGAGTAGGGGATAGTGGACTAATATTCTCGCGTACTCTGGAGTACGAGAGTCTTAAAAAAAAGACTACTCAGCTTGAAAGTAGTTAAATCCCCAGATACAGATAGTAATAACACATCGAAAGATGCTGCAAAGGAAGAGGCCAAACTTTTAGACATAATTATAACACGGCCATGGAGTCCGAGGTAATGCTCTTGGACCAGAGGTGTTTCATCATGTATAGTGCCATTGCCAATACACAGTGGGAGAGGGGAATTAGGAATGAGATGAGTATAATCCGCTTAGTTTAATCTCACTGGCAGGGAAGATCATGATATCCGTAGTCAAAAGTGCATTACAATACATCTAAAGAAGTATTCTTGGTGGATTACAACACAATTTGTAAAGGGAAAATACTGTTTCGTCAACCTGATAAGGTAAATTATTATGGAATGGTTACACAGCAGCTAAATGCAAGAAATAATTTATACACTAGACGCTTGAACTGTAGAAGGCACCTAATTCGGATCCACATGGAACATTGTTATACGATCTGAGGTACAATTGGATCAGGGGCAAGATCATAAGATGGAATGGAGAACGGCAAAAAGGCAGTAGTCAGAGAATTGTTATAAAAGGACATTCTTCAGAGTGAACTAGGGTTATAAGCGAAATCAATCAAGGCTCGGGTACAAGGGTCACTCTTTTTTCTGATCTTGACGATGGAAAGTTTACGATGATGTTGAAATGTTCACATGATATAGAGGTTGAGAGGGTGGTTGACGATTCAAGTCAGGCCGAACTTCTTCACAAGGATTTAGACAGTCTTCGTATCGTCAGAGAAATGACAGTTACGTTTTATCACTGCCAGACCCGAGAATAACTTATACCTTAGGCGGGACAGAGCTGAAGGATGAAATGAGAAAAGTGATCTGGGTGTTGAATATAATCAATGAACGTTGCAATGTAATAATCAATGTATAATCAATGAAGGTTGCAATGGAATGTAAGTAGGCGGCTAGGAAGGCACACATGTACGGTGAATCATTGATCAATGATTTAGCGTACCTTTTCATTTAGTGAGAAGGAATAAACTTGAATATTGTATTCAGGTTTGCAGGCTGCTTTTAAGAAAGAGATTCAACTTCTTCAAAGAAAATACGAGTTGGGAAGAGCAGAGAGGTCCATATGAGGAGGGAGCACAAAGGCGTAGGATGCAAATTGTTGTTGTTATGGGGTTTTAGGCGCATCAGCAACTTAGGCCACATTGCACCGTATATGACGTCTGTAATTTTAGTGTTCTGTGGTCGATCTGGATTAAAAAAAAAAAAAACGTTTCCGGGAGAAAAAAATATGCTACCATGGCCTGAGACCGATAAACTCAGCCACGTTTTAAAAAAATCAGCCATAAAAGTTTCCCCCGTCATTGACGGGATTCGAACTCAGGTCTTTCAGCCAGTGTGGGGAGAATAGCGATTTTACCAACACGATGTAGCAGGTTGCAGATAGAAACAAGATATCTCAATGACAGAGAGAGAGAGAATCTAATTCAGAGAGAGGGGGGTGGGGAGGGATATTGAATGACACTGGAATTTTCATATTGAAATGCAATACAGAAAGCAGAGGACATAAATAGTACTACTGGGGAGAAACTAATAGATTGAACCTCGAGAAGTTTACTTTCTTTCATCATTTTATCGACCACTGGAATAAACCGCCTTTATGAATGGTTGAGGTTGACAGTCTGGTGATGTTTAAGGGTTAACTGGATGGAAAGAGTACGATAACAATATACTGTATATGTTATAGAGACAATGTTTTTTTGGGGGGGAACGTAGAAAAAGAATAGGCTGCCTTTCATCTTATGGCCTATACTACTAATATTTTTGCAACGCTCCTCCACCCACCCCATCCTAAAAGAAAAAAAAAAAATTTCTCGAACCTCTCAAGTGATTAACTAAAATAATTCGATAATAACGTATAATTGATCATTCAACTAATTGACCTAATTGATTAACCAGATTATTCTCTTTTAGATAGGTAAAATCATTAAAATAGGCCACTATTCTCTTTTAGTCTTCTAAAAGAGGCTGATCGGGCTAATGAATTTGTCGCCTTATAAACTCACTCAACATACCACAGCCATTCTTTATTGTGCATTTCTTTTCCAGGGGCACTTTACTTCTGAATAAGCATCTAATTCCCCCCCCCCCATCACCATTTCTTCCAATCCTTCAAATTTCTTCCAATTGCTTCAATTAACCTACAATTTAACTATAGACTTACCGAACTAATTTTTCTTAATTCATCCCTTGGGTTTCTGTTCTTTAGAATGACCTTGTATTCCCCGAAATTTACAATCTAGGGTAATTAAAGTCCACAGTGAATAAGCATCTCTGTTATCTGAACCCTCAGCCTCCACACTGTACTAGAGATTCTCTATAGATTATTGGAACCTATAGAGTGCTCTATAGATTATTGGAACCTATAGAGTGCTCTATAGATTATTGGAACCTATAGAGTGCTCTAGATTATTGGAACCTAGAGCACTCTATAGGTTCCAATAACCTTTCTTGTTTGCAATTACATTGAAAATGTGTACGTTTCGGTTGAAAAAGTGTTCGTCAGGGTATAATGGTACACGCGTTTGAGTTGACTGTTGTTTCAACCGTTTTTCCTCTCTGACTTGTAAATTCTTCTGGCTCTATGCGGCCGCCCTGGCATATAAACATAATATTTACGTTAATAATCTTAGAGAATATTCAGACTAATAATTAGTCTGTCAACAGCCACGCATTACTTCATATGAGAAAGTAGGGGGGAAATATCAGCGCCATCGCAAAGTTGATACGCTTATGTGATTGCAAATGAGTACACTGCTCAAGTTTTGAATCCCAAACTGACTCAATACATAGCTCCTGTTGGTTTCAATAAGGAGCAGTTGAAAATTTTTCTCTATTAGATATCAAAAAATTGAGGAAACATTCTATTTCCAAGTATTTTGAAATGGGAGAAACTAGTAATGTTTCCTGAGCTACTCCTTGCCATTACCTTCAAATATGCCGACAATGATGTTTATGCAGTTGACGCTTCCGTTAATTAATTACGAAATATTGAGATAAAACAACATCTGTATGTTCCTTCCAGTGTGTTCGTCAATCTTAAAACCATTCATAAAAAAGCATAAAACTAGAAAGTCAAGACCTTTGACAGCAAGAATAATACCAGAAAGAGCGCTATTATTAAGAGTGTTTCTATATTTTTATAGTGATATTCTTAGTGTCAGAGGTTCTCACTTCTAAGATTCGATTTTCTAGTTTCAAATTCCAATAAATTATAGTAACAATATTGTAATTTCTTCATTAAGTTTCAGCTACGCTTTATACGATACTCACCTCTTAATCCGCGCGGTTTCAAGACATCGGATTTAAAGTGAAAGCGAATTGAAATTAAAAGATGCCCCAAAGAAAAAAGTGCACCACTCTTAGGTTGTCATACATAAATAAAATTGTAATGTGGACGAAGTAACTGGGAGACTTTCATGAAACATTATCAACTAGTTACGCCAAGGAAAGAAAGTTGTGTACTTTTGTAGATGAACTTAACTCCCAGGGTGCACAGCTAAAGCACGTGTTGGGAATTTTTTGCGTTAATTTACACGAAGTATTGAATTCTTCACATAAATTAACGATAATCGACAACCCCTCTTCCGTAAAAATGAATAAAAAACTTCTAGTTTCTTATGAATGGATTTTAACAAAGATTGGAGAGAAACACAGTTAAGAAAATGCAGGCGCTGTTTTATATTAATATTTCATAATTTTATCCCTTTTCTGAATGATATAAGGAAGGTCCGACTGCATAAACCACCTTGTCGGAATATTTAAAAATATTTCCAAGTATAGTTTATAGTTCCTCATCGCGTCGGATTAGAGGGCAGAAGCTCTCTTATCCGACTCGATGAGGACCAGCCACTACACTGTTAATCAAAAACGTTGGTGACAGCGGGAAATCGTAAAAAGTTTATGCGGTCAAGTTTTTAAATTCAGCCAAGAACCCGACTGCACTCAATGTTTTTTGTAGATTACAGAGAGATTAAGATCAGCTACCTGTTTAAAGAACAGTAAGTTGCAAGTCGCAGAATTACAGGATTAGTTGGTTTTACAGTGTTTCCTTGCAGGTGTGAAATACGTCTGTTTTTTTATAAAAAAAAAATGAAAAAAGAGATAATTGCAGGATATACTATGAGGATAAAGCTTGTTCCCAAAGGCTACCCAACCAATATGAAAACTATACTACAGATACAAATAGTTTTTCTTATGTAATAGTAAATATTACAGAAGAGAAAAATGAAATGTTCTTGCCTGGAATTAACCCTTTCATTAACATCTCTTCTTTCTCGTCACAATAAGAAACGAAAGCGTCGAATCGTTCTTTTCTTCCTCCTCGAACCGTGCAATACCGTGAGAATAAAGCCACACCTTCACAGACATTTGGTAGCAAGGACACGTGACGTAGATCAAAACAGCAATCATAAAAGTAGCTGGGATGAAATATAATGGGTAGTGGCGGATTAAGGATAATTGGGGCTCCTAGGAAAATTATATTTGGGGGTCCCCCCCAAAAAATAATAATAAAAAATAAATAAAAGTTAGGTGGGAAATAAATGAAATTTTGTACATTTGAATTTTTTACTTAAATTTTCGCTTAAATTAATCAAGATTTTTATGATGTTTACTGAAAACATTAATCTATTTTAGAACACGATAGGAAAATGTCTTGGCTTGGCGTGCCTGGGGGCCCCAGGCTCCTCAAAGCCTGGGGCCTCCAGGCACGTGCCTCGTTGCCTTGATGGGTAATCCGCCACTGATAATGGGACTTAATGAGATTCGATTTACACTTGGAAATCGTCTATTAAAACGCACTCCTTAACTGATATTAATAATGCCTATGCTTATGACTCATAGATTTTAATTACTGTTAAGAAGTTATTGCTGAAAATTTTGAGACTGACTGACTCCTATTAATTATGAAAATTTATTAATGAAGAAATGTATTAATGAAGAAAAGTTATTGCCTAATTTCTTATACAATACTCTTCTTGTGTTAATACGAAGGAGAGTCAGTAAGTCAACAAGTAAGCAGGCAACTCAACTGAACGTGGCATTATTTTTCACCACAATCACCAAGACATATGTCCTGTGGCTCAAAAAAATTCTGGTAAAGCCCGTGCTAACATCCAGTAATATGAATGAGCAAAGAATAGGGAGGTCAGATTTGGTTGTTTCAGATTTAGACCGTGAAGAAGTGGCCCACTAAATAAAAGAATTCCGTTCCTGTCGTAACCAGTGACATACATCACTTTTAACCTCAGAATCTCTAGGAAAAAGTTTGCTACCAGCTGTTGTTTAAATAAACTAACAAAATGTTTGTTGTTGTAGAGTTTTAGGAGCATCAGCGACTAAAGGCCATATTGCTTCGTATGTACTGTCTATAAATTGCGTGTGTTCTGTTCTCGATTTTCTGTTAGCTGGAATAAAAACCCTAGTTTCCAGAAAGAAAAACCGTGCTACCCTCGCTTGAGACCGACTAATTTAGTAACGTTGTAAAAAAGGCCCATAAAAATTCCTCACGTCAACGATGGACTCCAACTGAGATCTTTTACAATCGGTGTGGGGGAGGACAGCAATTCTACCAACTGTGCTACCCACGAGGGCACCAACAAATGGAAATCGCTACGACTGTAGGGAATTATGAAGACTGTAGGAAGAACTATCAAGAAGTATCCATCCCAAAATATTAATGGTTTCAAGGACCGCATGCACTCCTAGTACTCCACATGTCAATAGCGCAGATAGATTTCTACGTATTCTCCGTAAATTTTCTAAGAAATGTATATTATGCGGAATAGGTAGTATTCCCGGACTTTTAAACTCAGCTGCACCACAGTCTCAGAAAACAGGCACCAAGACTAACCATTATGCGAGTGAAGGATACAGCACTTAATAGTACCGTGGAATGTTCTGCCACCTCTCCTATTATTTCGTTGCACATAATGTACCTAATATGATTGGTATGAAAAGGTAACAAGAAACTAGAGCAGATTCCCATTGGTTTTACAAGAACAGTAGAGAAAAAAGTGTAAATAAGGTTATCAGTTTGAAAACAGCCTTCCTCTAACTTACCTACAATAGTGACAGAGAGAGTAATGTAGTACGGAACGGTATTAGGGCAGCGATCATTCAGTGTCAAAGATGTCAAAGGTTTATCACGTTTGGGGGAATCCAGTGGTTCTCCCGAACACAAAATGTCTTTCATGTCGGTCACCTGTTTGGAAAATAAAAATTCACACGCGGTGTGTAAGGAATAGGTTTATATGACTTCAAAATTTTATTTCATTTATTTTTTATTAACAAAAATCAGCACACCATCACTCTAGAACATATAGTTGCCATTCTTTTCGAAAGAGTTTCGATCAAAAATAAATAGCTTTACAGTAATAAATTAGAAAGAGTATATCTTTATATTCATCGGAACTGTTATGTATATCTAAAAGAAATAGATAGGATAGAATAAAAACGATTCCAAAATAAAAAAATTCTTAAACATATTTATTAGATCAGCATATAAAAATGTATCGCATATATTTTAAAATAATTTTATTTAAAATTTTTATAATTTTAAAATATTTTTATTTTATTAAAATAAAAAGTTATTTTATTTATAATAAATTAATTTTATTATAACCCTAAAATAATATAGAGTTATAATAAAAGCTACAACATTAAAGTGATCTTGAACAGTGCCTAATAACAAAAAGTGAACCCCCCCCCCCCGTTGCACAGGAAGTGATGGACATGAGTTTGATAACTTAACACATGAAAGAATTTTTTTATTCAAACTCGTGACAATTCATTCAAAATCTGTTTCCACAGACTGGTGGCTGTTAACCTGATGTCATCGGACAGCCAGCGATGATAAACCACCTAAAATAATTTTTCGGACATTTGTAAAAGTAAAATAATTTTGACACGAATATTCTACGTAGCGTTTTCAGGTGATTCGATAAATTATTACGAATTATTCATGATTTTAGCATAGAAGTTTGACAGAAAATTTGGACAAAATCGTTTGTATTAAAATTTTCTAAACACTGTTTGGAGAACCTTATTTACATGTAAATAAGGTTGGCATAGCGTTATTGTAAGCATTGGTTGATTGGTATATCGACACAAAGGCCAAGATGTGGCTCTTTAACGTTTAGATGTTTTAGTGTCAGTGGTTCGACAGAGATTATATTGTGGTGAGAACTGCATTCGACACGGATATTTTTAATCATGAATTTCCTGCTGAGGTCGGCATATTCGGTGAATTAAAGGTGTTAAATGAATTAAATGATGTGGAGTGTTGGAAAAACGTCACCATCTTTTCGGATCGTTATCAAATCAGGCTTCCTTGTACCATATGGCTAATAATAATAATAATAATAATAATAATTTTGCTTTGGTCACTTTTTTATCTTGTAGTTCTTGGACTGTTTCTTCTTCTCAACTGTTTAACAGTTCTTATTCTCTTATTACAACAACAACAGCCACTGTCAGGCCTGTTTAACCTTTGGAGGGGATCGTACGCCGAATTGATATCACGTGACCATATTTTCGAGCATCTTGTATCGACTTCTGTAATTCGACCTGTTTGATAATTATTATACAACTCATCGAAAGCTGCACGAGTTATACTACGTGTTCTGTTAATTCTGTCGAGCAATGTATATTAAAATGGTCCATACAGTGATGTAACAATTCTGAATTTTTAATTAAATTTATTAATTTTGTTGTTCTTTACGCACACTTTTCCATAAGTTCCAAATTCAAATTTTCGCAAAAGCTTCACATAATCAGCACGAGATGGCAGCACGAGCAACACTTTCATCGTGTTTTGACAGTACCTTTTACATGTGAAAACAGAAAATAAAAAAAATAAAAATTGTGCATTGAATTAAAATTATTTTGTTTGCATAGGGAACGAAATAAGGGAGAAGTAATAGATATATATCTATCCAGTCAGAACAATTAGAAGGTTACTACTTTTTGACCTTTTACAAATGTCTGCTATGAAGTTTTAAATAGTTAAAAATCAAAAGGTAGATACGAAAATGCATTGCAAAAATGAATATACGAAAAACAGATATGCGCACGCGCATAGGGAAATACACATGTGCATGCAGTAAAATTATTTGTACTAGGTATGAATATTATCGTGGGAGTCTGCTTATACTTGTGTTTTGTTTTTGTCCATAACCTTCTTATGAATGTCCTTGTAAACAAACAAGGATACGATATGCGGACGCACATACGAAAATGCATATGTGCACGCGCATTCGACAGATCCCTAGACATAACAGCATCTCTATATTCTATCAGAATGCCCGTACCATCCGTAACAAGCTTGAAACTGTAGAACAGCTTTTACTCTCACAATTTTTATGTGCTCTTCATAACAGAAACTTGGCTTGGCCGAAATGAGGAGGATTTTCCAAATGCAGTGTCTGTCGGCTGGACTTCGGTGGAGTGGGACTCTTCTACAAAATTTGTTACTAAGAATTACAAAAGCCGGTCCACTAAGTTCAAAAGACTAATTGTGTCATGCGAATTTACATCTGCTCGCATTGATATTGCAGTTATATACACCCCCCCCCCCCACGAACCGATGCTGAAACCATCGATGAGATAACTAATAATAGCATCTCCATATTCCATCAGAATATAGAGTATTGAGTAATACAGCTCTGATTCATACTATCTAATTCCATCAGAATATAGAGAAGCTATTATTAGATGCTATTTCAGATGCATCAGTTGAAATAGCATCTCTATATTTCATATAGAGATGCTATTTCAACCTATATGAAATATAGAAATAGCATCTCTATATTTCATATAGAGATGCTATTTCAACCCAAGCACGGTACTAAGTACTATATAGGTTCTAATACCTCTCGTGTTTGGGGTTGACATAAAAAAAAAAAAAAAAAAAATTAGTCATCTCATCGATGGGATACATGGGCTCCGTCAGTCGACAAGGCATGTTATCTGTGGAGACTAATTTTTCCCTCAACTTGTTCATCTTCAGTCCGATTGCTAAAATGCACACACGCATACGAAATGCACATGCGCACTTACGAAATGCGCATGCGCACGCAATATTCTCTACTCAAACCTCTACACAAACCTTCACACCCTGGATGCAGCGGACAATTAACAGAAACATACACACTCTCACACAGGCAGAGTAGGTGCACTAGAATAATCCAGTTCTAGTGCACCTGAAGAATCCAGTCCTGAATAATAAAAGGTTTGACTAGAATATTATTATCCAGGACTGGATAATAATAAATTATTATTACTGGATAATAATAAATTATTATTATTATCCTATATTATCCTAGGACTGGATAATAATAAATTATTATCCAGTCCTAGGATAATAATATTCTAGTCAAACCGCGTGCCACTGCTAGACGTTGCGGAGAAGTAAATAATCCACTGCGTAAATAATCCTGAACAATCTTAGTAGCCTGCAAAGATTCTTCTCATCAAAGTCCAAAAAAAAATACAGCAAAAGTATCGATGACAACACGACACTACACAAATACAAAATCCATATATACAAATTTGTACTTTTAAACAACGCACGCGCATACAAAAGTGGACCTGCGCACGCGCATACGAAAATGGACCTGCGCACGCGCATACGAAAATGGACCTGCGCACGCGCATACGAAAATAGACCTGCGCACGCGCATGCGAAAATAAACTTGCGCACGCGCATACGAAAATAGACGTGCGCACGCGCATACGAAAATAGACGTGCGCACGCGCATACGAAAATAGACGTGCGCACGCGCATACGAAAGTGGACCTGCGCACGCGCATGCGAAAATAGACCTGCGCACGCGCATACGAAAGTGGACCTGCGCACGCGCATGCGAAAATATACATGCGCACGCGCATACGAAAGTGGACCTGCGCACGCGCATACAAAAGTGGACCTGCGCACGCGCATACAAAAATAGACCTGCGCACGCGCATGCGAAAATAGACCTGCGCACGCGTATACGAAAGTGGACTGGCGCATGCGCATACGAAAATAGACCTGCGCACGCGCATACGAAAATGGACCTGCGCACGCGCATACGAAAATGGACCTGCGCACGCGCATACGAAAATGGACCTGCGCACGCGCATACGAAAATGGACCTGCGCACGCGCATACGAAAATAGACCTGCGCACGCGCATACGAAAATAGACCTGCGCACGCGCATACAAAAGTGAATCTGCGCACGCGCATGCGAAAATAGACCTGCGCACGCGCATACGAAAGTGGACTGGCGCATGCGCATACGAAAATAGACGTGCGCACACGCCTACAAAAATAAGACGTGCGCACGCGCATACAAAAATAGACGTGCGCACGCGCATACGAAAATAGACGTGCGCACGCGCATACGAAAATAGACGTGCGCACGCGCATACGAAAATAGACGTGCGCACGCGCATACGAAAATAGACCTGCGCACGCGCATACGAAAGTGGACCTGCGCACGCGCATACAAAAGTGGATCTGCGCACGCGCATGCGAAAATAGACCTGCGCACGCGCATACGAAAGTGGACTGGCGCATGCGCATACGAAAATAGACGCGCGCACGCGCAAAAATAAAAATAAAATAAAATAAAATAATTTATTACTGTAAAGCTATTTATTTTTGATCGAAACTCTTTCGAAAAGAATGGCAACTATATGTTCTAGAGTGATGGTGTGCTGATTTTTCACTCAGTGTATTATGAATCGCTGTGTGACTCTGTGTATTATGAATCGCTGTGTTAGATGAAAATCTAAGGCCTCTGTGCACTAGAAGAGTTACTGCTGACATCGCCCTCCTAGCCAAAGTAATCACTGGAATTTATGAAGCATCTGATATCCTGAGTAAAATAAACTTCAATGCTCCCTGTAGACAAGTCAGGAACCTTACACCGTTTCGCCTTGACTCTTCCAACACGGACTTAATGAAGTTCAGTCCACTGAACAGAATCAGCAAATCAGCAAATGACTCTCGCATTGACTTCTTTGACAACTCCCAATCACTGATGAACTCCATCCACAAGTTTGCCTCTTCACTTAAACTGCAAAGTGACTAGCTCACATCTAATTATTGTAGTTTATTATTATTTGTTATATTATTTTTCTATTCTCTAACGGATTAATTATTACTTGTTTTACCGGTAACTTAACTTAATACAATCCTCTTTTGTACATATGCTTTTATTGTTTGAATCTATATCAATGTTTATCGTCCTGTAGGATTTCACATTATTGTTATTATGTTTATTGATCTGATCTCAGATACACTGTTAACGGCTACCTGTTGTGTATCTTTTTATTAATAAAATAAAATAAAATAAAATAAACAAAAGGACCTCCGCGTAAAAGTGGACCTGCGCACGCGCATACAAAAATAGACGTGCGCACGCGCATACGAAAATTGACCTGCGCACGCGCATACGAAAGTGGACCTGCGCATGCACATAGGAAAATAGACGTGCGCACGCGCATACGAAAATAGACGTGCGCACGCGCATACAAAAGTGGACCTGCGCGCGCGCATACCGAAATACATATGTGCAGATCGGTATCTCTGCTAGAACTAATGCTTGCTGGCCTTCGGAGCTAAATTACAGTTTCATGTATAAATAAGTTTTGTAGAAATACCAGGAGAGCAAGTTCCAATCATGCACTGAAGGACTCGCAGTAACTGAGCATTCTTACAGGTTTTCCTATAAGCATAGTTATAAATATTCAGTCAGAAAGCAGAATTTGGAGGCTTGATGGAATTTCAGATTATTGCAGGATTAATCTTATGGGGTGAAGATCTGATTTTTAGAATTTTTTTAAATAAGATTTCATAGAGAAGCGTGTTGGGGTGCACAGAAGTATGGATGTTGTTAACTGTATGTATGATGTGGTTAAGCAATTATTTACAATTCTTCAAGGTTAGCTTCCTAATAATTTAGGCACGTTTATACACAAAGCATCTTGGTGAACCGTCCAGCATCACTTAGTGGAGAAAGGGGCATAGATGGTTACATGGTTACAAACTGTTACCATGTTCTCAGCAGCTAAACAGGTCGGTATCTCTGCTAGAACTGCTTGGTGGTGTTCGGAGCTAAATTACAGTTTCAAGTGCAAACAATCCCTCCATAAACAATGGAAGTGTCTGGTACAACATATGACCGAATTCAGTACTCCAAAGATAGAACACTGTTTAACAGACTCAAGTCTCAAGCCATTAAAAAATATAGTGACAAGACCTTATCCAAAGGCAAAGTGCCATATACCTGTAACTCTGAACCAGATTCCAACTTCAATCCAGTTGAATGGATCAACTATGTAGCCAGATTCCAAGATAACACCACACAACCATATGATTACTAACCAGACCCAATTTCTGGTCCAGATGATGAGCTGTTTTCCATTCAAATCGATCGACAACAGCTCCTTCAAGCCATCAACTCGTTGCGTCCGTCATGCACCGCTGGCGTCGATAAAGTCCCGAATTTCATCGTAAAGTGCCTCAGTCCATATATCCTTGATCCTCTGCTCTACTTGTCAAACTAATACAGCAAGCTTATCTGCGAAAAGATCTAAACCTCCCAAACACTTCCTAATTCATTTCCCAAATATACGGGGTCTCAATTCTAATCTCAACAATGTCCATTCCCACTTGCAATCTGCCAAACCCCATGTACTTTTTCTGACAGAATCTCAGTTATCGGTTGATTCAACTACTGCTCATCTCAGATGCCCAAATTATTCGCTGTATGATTCCTTTCGCCTCAAAGGTGGTGTCCATTCTGATATTCCCTGTCAGAGACTTGGCAATTTGGAATCTCCTCTCTTTGATCTTCTCTGGCTTAAAATCTCTCTACCTCATTGTGTCAAATTCATCTGTTGTCTCTACCGTTCTCCCAACTCCAATAATCTTGACTTCCTCTCTTGACTTGTTGCAAAGAGAGGAAGCTCTTGACTTCCTCTCTTTGCAACTTGACTTCCCACAGTCCGACTTTCCTTACAGTGAGGTAATTTTCCTTGGTGATTTTAATGTTCAGAACCCCAGCTGGATTTCGTTTTCTAGCCACACCGATCCAACTGGTCGAGATGCTGAGGCTCATAATCATTGGACCTATAGATATATAGGCCTAATGACTGTGATATACAGCCTATAAGATATTCCTACTCTTATTTTAGTTTTCCCAGTGTTTGTGTCACATCAAACTGACTCACCATTGCTGGCCACTTTGTCCACTGCACCCCTTAGGTTTTATATGCTTCTTAATCACGAATATTCAAGTTCTGTATTGCTACTTTTACTCCACTCACTATTTGGGGGAGGTGGACGTTATCGTGCCGAAATTTGAGCCCATTTCCATACAACTTCCACGGACTTGTCCAGTATTGTACGTATGACTGTGGATTGATGTTTTTTGGCAATTCAATCAACGGTTCGAATTTCAACCACTTTTCTTGTTTCAAACTCGACATGAGAGACAACCAGATGCTCTGTAAATATAAAGATATCTATCTTTTTATATGTTTATTTTAAGGTGCCACATGAAGGGAAAAGACTGGCACTAAGGAAAAATTATGCACGTCGCTAGCTGTCCTCCCCCTGATCGTAATTGCAAAATTTCGAAGAAAACTGATTTAATTTTCTTCTCATTTTCGGAAGCGAAACATTATTTCTGGCGTGGACACACACAGACACGTACTCTTTCAGTCATTATTGAAGATAATCATCGCGTACTCACATAACGTAAATTATAAATTATAACCTGCTTTTCTCTCTGATTGCGCAATTTTTATTTATACTCTTATTCTCCGGAGAGGTAACTAGCAGTACATGCCCTACCCATTTTAGTTCACATTTCTTTGTAATTTCTTTTCTTGTTTATTCTTCATTTCCACCTGCTCCCCTCTCTCTCTCATATCGATGTTTTTATTGCATTTGGTCGTGTGTGACGCATATGTCGGCGAAGGTCAGTGAGTTACTGAATTATGTGCTCCTAAAAATACTCAAATACCTAAGTTAACCTGAAAGGATCATAAATGAACTGCATATTGACAGAGAGCTTATGAGAAGTTGAATCTGGATATAGTGTCTACTAATGGAATCCTGAACAGGTAATATGTCTAATCTTGATTTTAAGCATTCATACTTCGCGTAATAGTTGAAAGGAACGGTTGGTTTATAGCGATTCAGTGCAGCGGAACATAGCAATATTCTGCTTAAGGCAATACGGCACTTAAGCTCTGAACAAGGTCAAGCGGTGACAAAGTTAGGGATTAAAACCTCCCCCATTTCCACCTGCATATTTCATAGGCTAGTCATCGAACGATAGAAGTGCCCTATCTTGTTGTACTAAAGACTACCTTCCTCGAAATTACTGAAATTCCAGCCCCCATTTGCATTTCAGAATGACAGATTTCAGCGCATCAGCCGTGCCGCTTACTTGCTGTATATGTCTGACCAATGATGACTTCATAATTAAATGCGTTACTTGTCACAAAAACTATTGCAATAAGCCTGATTGTACTTCTGTAGATATTAAGAAATTAAACAAAACTAGAAAACGCAAGTTTGAATGTAACGCCTGTAGGCAACAAACAGGGAAAAATAATGAAGAATTACCCAATGAAGTCATTTGTGAAGATTCTTGCACAGAACAGATTAATGACCTTGAACAAGCAACAAGAGAAATCCTCTCGCAGACTGACCTTGGAAATGGCATCTTGGGCCATCCTGAAGGATCAATTTTTGAAACCTTGGGATGCGATATTTGCCCGGAAGACTGCGAGCACTCTGAAGGGGGTTTCGCTAGAAAGAGGAGCAATCATAGCCCGGATGAAAGGCAGGAAGAGAACCGTAAAGAATATGTCTCGCGTACGGAATTAAAGGATATCCTTGCAGACTGCATCAGCCCCTTTTCGATGCAGGCTGTGGAATACGCTGAAAACCTCGCGAGCAATTTCATCCCTGTACATAAAATGCTACAGGAACTGCAGGAAGAGAATTTTCTTCTCAAAGAACAAAACAGTAAAATATTGCACACCCTTAAACGACTGGAGGAAAAGCTAGGATGCTTTGAATCCGTCCTCGTTGCACAAGGTGGCTCAACGGCTCCCGTAACCGACGAAACTTGCTATGCGAGGCAGAGCTACCCAAAGAAAAGTAGAAGTGATATGCATGGATTGTACAGGAGGACAGAAAGCATTGAAAATCACAAACAGAAGACAAGAAAAGAATTGAATTCGGAGGAAAACATATCAGAAGGAATTGCAAAACTACAAGACAGCCAAATAATATGTGAATCTCAAGCCCAGCCGCGAACTGTCTGTTTGCAGCAGGACCTCGCAAGCAATAGCATCAAACTCAGTGAAACTTTAGGGGCAGCACAAGGAAATGGCTCCACACATTCCACTAGGAAAAGTCGAAACCAAAATAAAGAAGCCTCAGAAACATTAGGACAACAGGAATCAACTGAAATGATTGGAGCATGCATGTATTCCAAGAGTACGAACTCCAGAGTTACATCTTCCCCCTCAAATCATGTTCCTGCAAACCCACTCACTTATGCGCACATCACTATGCTACCTAAAAAGCATAACACTTTTGAGGGTAGAAAAACCCGCCCATCCCAAAATTTCATGCCTACTCTCGCCGAGGACAGCCGACGACGTAATCCAGTTCACAGAGAAAGTATTAACGTGTCTTCCTGTAACACACCTGAAACAAACAAACGGTTTTCTGAAATGTACAACATTACTTCCGTTGCAACCAGAGAGCAAATTTTTGTATCAAGGCTGGGACCCACAACACAGCCCAGAAACATTAAAGCCATGTGTGAGGGCGAACATGGGATAACTGTGGAAGTAAAGCAGGTGAAAACACGACACCCAGCTTACTCCTCCTTTATAATCTCTTGTCCACCAGATAAAGCAACTCGCCTACAAGACGTAAGCGCCTGGCCAGTAGGTACCTTAGTCAAGCCCTACAGAGACAGATGGGCCAGACCACTGGTTAAAAATGATGCAAGGAATCGGGCTCAATAGCAATCAAGAAAACTACCCCCAGATGGGAATGCAGAACATCACATCCACCTGTTTGTACAAAACGTGAGGAGCATCTCAAATAAGCTCCACACCCTACAAACGATGATGATGTACGAGGACCTGGATTTCATTTTCCTAATCGAAACCTGGTTGGGAAATGGAAAACAGTTAGATCGGCTAACTGCGGCAGCAAACTGCAAATGTGTGGGAACCGGAAGAACAGATAGGCGAGGAGGGGGAGTTATAATTTGCTATCAAAATAAATACCAGCCTATAAGAGAACGAAAAACCAATTCAAATAATTTTGAAGGGATTTGCGTTACCTTTTCAAAAGAGCACGTGAAAATACAGTTATGCATCATATACCTCCCACCTGAGCACTCAAAGGAGACAAGAAACGAACTCTATGCTTGGCTTGCTGCAAATCTAAAGCCATCAGTCGACACAATAATAGCGGGAGATTTTAATTTGCCTTTTCCGAAACACAGGGAGGCCAAGAAAGAGCTGGATGCTACATTGGGTGCATTGCACTTAACGCAGCTTCCGACACCAGTGACAAGGGGAATACAGCAACTTGACCTGTTGTATCATAGTTCCTTAGACATAAGGCTAGCGCAAAACTGCATAAAATTTAAGTCGGACCACAATCCCATTGAAATAGAAGCAGCACTGAAGATACACAAATACATGCAGGGTAACCACACGAACTGGGAAAAGCAAAGTAAGTATCTTTTCTCCGTGAAGTATATTAAATCAGAGGTCATTCTCAGTCACCTGACTAGTTACAACTGGAATGACCTGCAAGAAAAGCCAGTAGACGAAGCTTTAGAAATGATCACTAAAAAGCTATACCAAACAGCACTGGAAGGAGCAGCAAAAGAAATCAAAATATCTGAGAGAACAAAAGAATGGTTTAACCCACAACTGAAAGCAAGTTTCCTCAGGAAGCAAAAACTGTATAGAAAATGGCAAAGAACGGGTCATCCTGCCGATCACATTCGTTATAAGAAAGAAAGAGCACATTTCATCAAAGCAAAACGACAGGCACACTGCAGTGTTATTCATAACAAACTAAAACGAGCAAAAAGAATTACTAGCAATAGAAATAGCACCGAAAATATGACCGAATGCATTTTCAAGGAATGGGCTAATAACACTTTTAGTAACCTGCATGGACCGAATCAAATTGAGAACACTGATAATAGTAACAAAATTTTGGAATTCCTGAAAGATTCGGCAAGAGAGGAACCAACAAGACCTCCATTGAGTGAAATACAAATCACCAAAGAGAGCGTAATGAAAGCAATCAACGATCTGCCCAATAAGGCCACTGTTGGACCAGACAAATTTCCAATGTTCATCCTTAAGATAAGTAGCCCATTTATAATAGATCTATTACTGCACATCTATCAGGAAATCATCAGGTCAGGAGCTTTCCCGCAAGCCTGGAAAAATTACATTGTAACCCCAATACCAAAGATTAAACACCCAAAATTGGCTAAGGATTACAGACCAATTTCTGTCAGCTGCACCCTACAGAAGGTATTCGAAAAAGCACTGCTTCCCACCATCAATCAACACTGCTTCAGCCATAGACCACCGCATTTGCACTCAGTTATTTCGGGTAGATCAACAATAACAAACTTACTGGAAACCCTTTTTCGCGTGCAGAGAGCACTAAATGAGAAGGAGCAAATTGATATTATTTTTTTGGATATCTCTGCAGCCTACGACAACGTCTCAATTCCAGCGCTCATTGCGATTTTAAAGAATTATTTTAATGTAAGAGGAAATTTGTTAACTATAATAACCAGCCTGCTAGAACATAGGAAACTTATTGTTAAGCACCAAAAGCTACAATCTTGCTTTACCATCTCGCGAGGAGTGCCACAAGGGGGAGTTCTTTCGGCTACTCTCTTCGCGGCCGCCCTGGAGCCGTTTCTTGCACGGTACTACAATTTTATAACATATGCTGACGATGTAAAATTCTTCATCACTTCCAAAGACCATGAATCAGCAGAAGGTATTTGTCAGATGGCAAATAGCACAATCAGAGAATTTGAGAGCTACCTGGATTGCATCGGACTCCGTATTAATGCGCAGAAGTCTGCCCAAATGACCATAACTTGCAAGCAGAATAAAAATGACATTTCGATCTCTGTGAACGGGTCTAATGTGGTAAAAGTGCACTCTCACCTGGACCTGGGTCTTAAGTGGGATGACAGACTCACCTTTGCTCAACACTTCGCCCATATGAAGACAAAAATATTCGCCGCTTTATGGGCTACTAGACAGGAACTGGTAGGAATTAGGGATCCTCAGCTAGCGACCAAGTACATTTTAATGTGTGTCCTGCCAATTGCAATGTATGCCTCGCAAATCTGGTCTTCAGCTCCAGATTCACATTATAAGTCCGTCCTTGGGATCGAGTACTGGTTCTTGCGATGGCTTAACAGAATTGCTGGCCACCCTTTTACTATCTCAAGGGCCATTCTCTACTCAAACCTTAACATCACACCCTGGATGCAGCGGACAATTAACAGGAACATACACACTCTCGCACAAATGCTCACAGGCAGAGTGGATGCTCCAGTCCTGGATAATATTCTAGTCAAACCGCGTGCCACTGCTAGACGTTGCGGGGAAGTAAATAATCCACTGCGTCCAGTCCTGAACAATCTTAGTAGCCTGCAAAGATTTTTCCCATCAAATGCAGCGAAAATATTTAACTCACTACACATAGATGCCGAAAAACTGTGTGAAGATGCAACATACCGGAAAGAGATCTTCCAGGATTCGTATAGACTTACCGAAATATGAATCGGCTGCAAAGTACTAAAGAATTTAGAGTAAAAGAGAAACTTTCTGCTTTCAGAACAATAATAATTTGTTGACTGTAAAAATATACCTTCTGTAACAGTTATGTAAATATGTAATTTATAGATGGAATTATTAGTGAATTGTAAATATATCAGTTGTATAATGTATGTACAGAATCATCAATGTGTAAATACTATATATATTAAACATAAAAATGTGTATATAATATTTCGGGACGAGACTACGTGTTCAGTATATGTAACCCACTGCACGTAGTATCTCGTACCCTGATATGTACTTAGCACCCTCCTGGCACTTTGCCGTCCCGGGGTGGTTTCCTTATGGAAATAAACGGATAATAATAAAAAAAAAAATAATTTCCTTCCTGAATTCTTCCAGTCCTGTTAATTACTCTCTTTCATCCCCCCCACCCCCTTTCAATGGCTCCTCTCCTCACTGTGCTTGTTTCTGCCTCGGGGATGATTCTTGTGTACTTTTTAGTTCTGGTTCCTTCTCGTATGACGTCACTTCTTATCAATTTTCTTACTTTATTTGCTCCAATTCTCTTGTATTTTTTTTTTTTTTTTTTCTTTTCCGCATCTGTAATCTCCCTTTTGCCAACCCCTGCAATGGCCAACTCATCTACACACAAAGTTCCGTAAACGTTTTCTTATGTTCCCGATTAATATCAGGGGCTCACATCTGGTGGGCATGGGCGTGGCTCTCTCGCACTCACACACGAGAGAGAATTTGGCTGGTGCAGCAAAAGCCTCAGGCTTCCTTGCACCATATAGTTAATAATAATAATATCGAAAAACGTTTCTTACAATTTCCGGACATTTATGCATTGTGGAATCGAAAGCAGTATTCGTTACGAGACGAACAGCACATCAGTAGATTCACGATCTCTTTATGTGGGTATTCAACGTTTTTATCATACTGATGTATTAAAAAACCAGAATATATATATATATATATATATATATATATATATATATATATTAATCTCGGGAACGACCAGAACGATACCTACTCGTATACGTACAATATGAGTAATTCATCATCATCATCATCATCATCAGCCATTTTCAATCCACTGCAGGATGAAAGCCTCTCCCGCAACTTTCCAGTTGCTTCTGTTTTGAGCACTGGACATCCATTTACTACCCACAAACTCATGAATTTCATCTATCCATCTCCGCCTTTGTCTTCCAGGTTTTCTTCTAGCTCCTCTTGGGTACCATTCTGTTATTTTCTTAGTCCATCTGTCATCATGTCTTCGAGCTATGTGTCCTGCCCAAGACCATTTTAGTTCTTTAGTTTTGATAAGAATGTCCTTTACTTGAGTTTGTTGCCTAATCCATGTGTTTCTCTTCTTATCTAACAGTCTTATTCCCAATATGATTCGTTCCATTCTTCGCTGTGTGGTTCTCAGCTTCTCTTCCATTCTTTTGGTGAGTGCCCAAGTTTCACTTCCATAAGTCATGGTGGGGAGTATACATTGGTCCATTATTTTACGTTTCAGACAAACTGGGATATTGCTCTTCAGTATGTGACTATATTTCCTGAATGCTATCCATCCAAAATTTATTCTTCTCTTGACTTCCAGCCATTTATCATTATTACAGCTAATAACTTGTCCCAGATAAGTATATGACTCCACCTTTTCAATTACTGCTCCTTCAATCATTATTTCCCTTTCTGTGGCATACTTGTTCATCATTACTTTTGTTTTAGCCATATTCATCTTTAGTCCAAAATCCTTACTAACTGTGCATAACTGATTAAGATTTTCCTCTAATTCTTTGGGATCATGGCTTATGACCACAATGTCATCTGCAAATCGCAAATGGTTTAGGTACTCTCCGTTCACATTGACTCCTTTCTGCGACCAGTCTAATCTTCTGAAAGCTTCCTCAAGGGCAGCAGTAAACAGCTTCGGAGATATTGTGTCTCCTTGTCGAACTCCTTTCTCAATTTTAAATTTCCTACTGTCTTTGTCTAGTCTAATAAAGGAGGTAGCACACTCGTATATTTTCTTCAAAATCATAATATATGGGGTATCAATGCCTTGTCTTTCCAGTGCCCGAAACATTGCCTTATGCTGTATGGAGTCAAATGCCTTTTCATAATCCACAAATGCCAGGCATAATGGTGTTTTATATTCATTTGCTTTCTCCATTAGCTGTGATATTACATGAAGGTGATCCATAGTTGAGAATCCTGTCCTAAAGCCAGCTTGCTCTTTCGGTTGATTCTCATCCAGTATTCTTTCTAATCTGTTAGTAATGACCCTTGTGAACAACTTGTAGATGTGGGATAACAAGCTAATTGGTCTATAATTTCCAATTTCTGATTTATCTCCTTTCTTATGCAGCAAAACTATGATTGCATTATTCCACTGCTTAGGCGTCACACCTTTTCTAATGCACTTTGTGAAGAGCCTTGCCAGTTTTTGTGTTATGTCTCTTCCTCCCAATTTTAACAACTCTACAGTAACTTCATCTTCCCCCGGGGCTTTCTGATTCTTCATTTTCTTCAATGCATGTTCTACCTCATCAGGAAGAATATTGGGTATGTCGTATGTGTTGCTACTTTGCAATCCATCTTCCCCACTGCTGGCATCATTCTCCTGCTCCTTGTATAATTCTCTATAGTAGTCTTCTGCTATTTGAATTATGCCTTCTCTGCTGTTTATAAGTACACCATCGCTATTCTTCAGTTTCAGTATCATTTGTCTTTCTGTATTACTGCTCATGGCTGCTGATTTAAATCCTTTGTTTTCCCTTAATGCTTGTTCTACTTTTCTTGTGTTAAATCTTCTTATGTCCTCTCTGAGTCTCTTTCTAATGGCTTTGCATAACTCAGTATACTCAATTTTCTCCCTGTCAGTGTTTTTCTTGCTTTTCATTTGTCGTCTTCGGTTCATCATGACAAGTGTTTCTTGACTAATTTTTTCTTCTTTGGATTTCTTTTTCCCTATAGGTTTCTTGGGCTTTATCACTTTCAGAAAGTTGTAATATTCCTCGTCGATATCTTGGTCCTGAGCAGTCTGCAGAAGCTCAAACTTGTTCTTAAGTTCCAGTACATACTGCTTTTTCTCCTCTTCTGTTATCTCAAAGACCTTTGTATTATTTACTCGAGTCAGTTTTTTTCCTTTCCTTTCCTTTCCTACATCTATATCAAGTGTACATCTTACCATTCTGTGATCACTTCCAACATTTACCTTATTCAGGACGGTGACATCATTCACAATATATCTTCTATTAGTGAGGATGAAGTCGATTTCATTAGTAGTTAATCCATTTGGACTCTTCCATGTCCACTTTCTGTTCACCCTTTTCTTGAAAAAAGTGTTCATTACTGACAGTCCTTGAGATTCTGCAAATTCCACAAGTCTTTCACCTCTTTCATTTCTTTCACCAATTCCAAAATTTCCTATAGTTCCCCTTTCTATAGTTCCCCTTTCTGTGCTGTTTTGTCTTTTTCCAACCTTAGCATTGAAGTCTCCCATAATAATAGTGTAGTGGGTTTTCTGCTCATCTAGAAGACTCTCAATTTCAGTGTACATTTCTTCAACCTCTTCATCATCATGGCTCGATGTTGGTGCATAAATCATTATAATCTTTAGCTTGTATCTCTTAGAAATCTTGAGTATTAGTCTTGACACTCTTGGTGATGTACTTTTGAATTCCAAAATGTTGTTTTTAAATTCTTTATGGACCAGAAACCCAATTCCACCTTCACTCCTTTCACTGTTTCCATTGGTGTACAGCAGATTTCCACTTGATAAACTTATAAGTGATCCATTTCTTCTTCTTGTTTCAGCCAAACCGATGATATTCCAATTCACATTTTCTAATTCCTTTTCCAGCTCTAATATCCTGTCTTCACCGATGAGTGTTCTTACGTTATAACAGGCCAAGTTCAGTTTCCGTGCATGGCAGCCTGGTCGTACCCAGAGATTCTTAGCACCCTCTGCTTCCACTCTAATCCTCTCGCTGCCGTAAGAGGGAGAGTGAAAGCTGCTGGGGACTGAGGGCCATTTGTTTCGTCGTGCTTTCATATTGCTGGAGGGGTTGGTCTTTTCCTCTTCATGCTGACCAGGCATCTTGAAGAGAACCACTCTACACGTTCGTTGCCACCTAAGTGACGTAACAGGGCTTACCATCGAGAAGGTGTGCATGAGTGGATTTTAGGGAGGCAGGCCAACCGGACTTCTCCTAAATCTTCTGTAATAGAGAGATATTGGATCCATCAGTGTTTTAGGCTGAGTGTCTGATAACACACAGGATACCTGTTCCCCTCTAAGCCCCTTATGAGTAATTATCGTTAGCTAAACTTTGTACGTACTTTGTACGATGTCAATGAAAGAGGCGCCAAATGGCAATCCTATGTTATGTTATTTGTTATTTGGTTTTTAGGAGCATTAGCAACTAAGGCCATATTGCTCCGGGATATGCGGTGGTCATTCCCTGACCTTTCCACATCCTCCGTATTTGGTGGTGACGGGCTCGAACCCCGGTTTAATCAAGAAGCGTGTGCTACGCACTGCTGCTCCTTCCCACCTGGCTACGGAGGCGCCTGGCAATCCTATCTGTGCTCACTTGTACAGTCACTTTCGACCCCTTTCCTACCCCTTTTTTCGCCTTTGCCTGATGGACTAAGTGTCCATCACTGGTTGAGTCTTACTTTCCTTCCCCCGCTTCTTCTGCACACCCTGTACTACCTCACTCTTTCTAATCGCTTTTTTTTTTTATTAGTCTTTCTTTTTTTTTTAATTTATTTATTTTATTATTTTTTTATTATTTATATTTGTATTTTTATAACTTGGGAAGCTAAGTTAAAGTCAGGGTCGTCTCAGCTCAGGAAACCGAGACGACCCTGACGGATAATTATGGGCAGCCTGGGTACCTCCTAGTGGTGTGTGCGGGACACAGGCTTCAGGAACGGTCAGAAAAGTGGCAGCTAAGTTTTAATGCAGCACAATTCAAGGTCTTACATTTGGAGAATTGTAACTCCAAATTAACTTATACACTTGGCGAAGTTGAATTAAAAACAATAGAGGATGAAAGGGATCTGAGATTTACGACGATTTTCTGAACAGTGCAAACAGGTGTGGCCAGGAAAGCTAATGGTGTTCTATCAATGATTTATCGAACATTATCCTGAAGAGATAGGGAGGTCATAATCTCAAAGTATAAGGCAATTGTAAGACCGGTACGCGATGTGGCCGTCGTAGCCCATTCGCGACAAAGTGCGACTATTGGTCCGTTGCGTTATTTTGTTCTGCGCACCAAGGTTGTATTCTGATGTGATGTGCGACATTGTGGCCCGTCTGTTTGATTGCACAATTCTAGCCATCATCTTGATTGCACAATTCTAGCCATCCAAGAAAATCGCTTGTTGATGAACTCTCTCATCAACAAGCGATTTTCTTCCACAGGAGTGCCGTTGAGAGGATGTTTTCTGTTCGTTGCACCATTCTCGATATACCCTTGAAACTGTAGTGCGTGAAAAGTTTAGGAGAACTACCTTTTCAGAGATGTCCAGTACGTCTTGCACCTACTACCGTGCCACGTTCCAAGCCCGTTAGATCATTCCTTTTCCCCATTTTTGCTGCGGTTTGTACGCTTAACTGATACTAGAAAGGTTGTTTTGCTGCATTTATATATATAAATAAATCTTTATTTGTCCTACCAAATTTAAAATATATAAGTACATTGGTAAGCGACAAATTCCCTTCACGGCAGACAATGCCAGGGGATTACCATAAAATGTGAATAAAAGAATGTCTAAACTATACAAGAAAGGGCAACAAATATACAATAAATATACATGAAAAGATGACATATAAATTACTCTTCACTACATGTCTGTCTAGAGTCCTGGCAATTGTAATACAAAAGTTCATCTTAACATCACATCCACTGATCAACTTGTGCGAGATATACATTATTCAATTGCGTACACAGTTCTTGACAGAAATTCACACAACTACTAGGCAACAGTAGCCTCAGCGAGCCACACTGAGGTTTGTTTCCTATAATTCGGGTCTTCTATGAGCTTTAGTAGGTCAATTCCGATATGTGTTAGGCACTGAATTGATTCTAACGCACTGGCGGGTATAAACCTGTCGGCCATCTTCAGTCTGTTGGTCTTCATTCTCAAGGATTTTGTACCTCTTAATGCAGATGGCGGGATGTGCCACTCACAAAGCTGCCAGAAGCATGGTGATGATATCGTGCCAGTCATCATTTTGATTGTTTCGTTTTCCAGGCAATGATGTCTGGTAAACGCTGCAGTTTAAGCTGTTCAGAGAGCTTCGTGGTCCTTAACTGTTGTGGGAGGTGGTGCTTATGGTTTGCCCACTTCAGCAGCCAGAATTCACTTGCATATATTCTCCTAATGTGGGTAGGGGTGGCTGACGCCCACAATTCAGCGCCATACAAAATGGCTGAATACACTGTGGTTCTTAAATATCGTGCGGTTGTTGCAGTCTGTTTCACGTGCAAGAGGTGCTGTTTTGTTGCCCAACGTAAGTAGTTCATTTTCTTTACAGTCAGGTCAATCAGGTCAATATATCCACAACTGTGGTCATGTGACTTGCAACGTTGAAGGGCAAACCATTTGTGTTTATCTTAGTCTTGGTTGTTGCTTTTGCACATACCCGTGCCGCTCTCATAGCAAGTCTTTAGCATTATTTTGTTGCATTAATTCTTTTCAAGGTATTTCTCATTTAGACCATGGAACGTTGCTTTTTATCAGCTGATTTTTATTTCATTTATTATTTTTTACATGATTTTTTTTTTCTTTTTCATTCAATTACTCTTGTACATATGTTTCAACTACGAGAACGTATACGAGATGTTCCTTGCTATTAGTTTCAATTTATGGACAACAAACATAGCAAGAATTACTAGATAATTATACTGCAGTTCTAGTTAATGAGCTATTTATATTGGTTCCATAAACACACTATATTTCCAAAAGTAATGATACCTACGTCCAGTGGCGGAGCCAGAAAAAAAATGACAAAGAGGGGCACCATTTGTGACAGGGGGGACACCTGTCACAAATGGTGCCCATGGAGGAACAAAATAATACAAAGAACAAAACAAATATGACAGTCAAATATAATGTGATTGGTGGGCACAGGAACACAGCTGAAGTCTGAATTACAGTCAGTCCTCGTATAACACGTGTTTACACTACACGAATTCGATCATACACGATTTATAAATAGGGGAACGATATCGTACATAACACGAACCGAATTCGCTTATGCACGATTCGCCTTTGTGTTTACAAGAAATGGCAGTCGAATGGGGAATCACCCCAACTGAACACAAGACGATGGGAATGAAGAGAAGATTGAGAAAATGTATTTAATGTTTTTTATATCAGTGAAGGGGAAACACATTTCACCTTAATAACGTAAAAACCCACACAATTGCAGCTATCGGTATTATCGCAGATGCAATTAGATCGAGTTACCAGTTTATAACAGATTCCACTGGCAGAAACGCAACTGGAAATTGTTTTTATTGTTTTATGGTAGCAACCCACAGAAATGTGCTTTAGTAAAATGTGAGGTGTTCATAGTTTGTCTCTGCCTTCGGTGTTGTTTATTCAGTTGCTACACGCGCGCAGCTTTGTTCATGTGTATCAAGCATGCCTCCTCGTTTTGTAATTGTGCTTTATTCCCTAAAAATGAGTAAAATACTTAAAAGGTGTGAAAAGGAATCCTGGTGAAGACACTGCAGATTCAGAGAGAAAAAAAAAAAGCAATATCGATAAACAGAGGCGGACTGGATCACCTCATACTAGCATTTATGGCCAAAATCACACTGGCCTCCGGCACACCGGGATTTCCCGGGGTAAGGCTTATGGCCAGTCCGCCTCTGTCGATAGAGAAAAAATATGAAGTTGTGAAACGCTTTGAGCGAAATGAAAGACCATGTGATATTGCACGTGATACAGCCCTAAATGAGGCAACGCCGAGAATTACAAAGAATGCAGAGAAAATAAAAACAACTTTCATAGCAGGAACAACTCAAAGTGTAATTAAAATCCATTAGATTAAGACACAAAGAATTGGAAGAGATGGAATGGCCGTCATCTGTTTGGATAGAAAATCAAACAAAAAACAAGTTTGCTTCCGATAGAAGCAAAAGGATTAGCAATATTTTATTACGTAATAGTCGTAATAAAATACCCAAGTATTTTATTACGGTAATTTATTGTGTTTGGTAATGTTTTGGTTACAAATGTGTGTTTAATCTTGGATGGTCGGCACCTAACCCTATTTTTCCAGTAGATAGGACCTTTTATTTATGTTGCACGATTTTGCATTGCACGAGGGTTTCTAGGAACACAACTATCGTGCTATACGAGGCTGACTGTATTTTGAAGTAAACATTACGCAAGATCAAACTGCGAGACGCCTCGAATTAGCATTGCGATCACATCAGCATCGCTGACTGTAGTCAGTTGAAAATAGTTGAGTCACAATGCAAAAATAGATAAAATCCTATGTTAACAATTAAAAATAAATTTGTGTGTGTGCCGAGCACGCATAGCGGAAGTTAAGTGAAATTTTTTAGGCGAATATTTATCATTTCACTGAGGATCTCGTATTGACCGAATGAATGTAGCAGGCGACGAATCTGCACGAATGGGAGCCTCGGAGATATGAGACGTTCCGTTTACAGATCTAGTTTCGGCAAGTGCTGCGGCATCGGATGATATTTAAAACCATTTGACTTCGATAGAGCCGGAATCGCTTTGTTCTTGAGAGAGCCACGACAGCTGTTACAGGCCGGCATTTGACTTACATCCTCACTTGGAAATGCTGTTTGAAGAAGAGCTTGATCTCGAGCTGCTACAATCTGAAACTAATTGATGATAAATTAGACAGTCCTAACTCAACTACGTGCAATTAACGGAACAATCGGACGAAACATCCCGATACTCGAAAAACCACAGGCTTGCCCAGCTGGCATTTCAAAACTTGCAAGAGGGAAACCGACGGAGAACCCGCACATTAAATCACAACGGACGACTACCCTCAAAGGTAGGGCAGAGTTGCAAGATGCTGATCCCTGCAAAGAGCAGTCACCCCCTCAAATTTTTGATAATTCAAAAAACCAATCCTCCAATAAATGGTATGCACAGGTCGGAAAACGGTTCAGCGACCGTTCTTCAAACCAAGATCGCAATAAAAAGAAATCAACCCCTCCATCAGAGCCAAACATGAATCAAAAACCTACTTTTGCTCAGGTTGTTTCTCTGCCGACAAAGTCGGCCCCTCAATATTCCACTAAAAATTCCACTAATCAGCAACAATATGCCATACGGACAAATGGCGATCCTACTGATCATCCTCCAACATCCCAGCCATCTGATTATCACCCTTGTCTTGCAGAAAGATACAGCATCACCTCAGTTCAAACAAGAGGAAAGCTATTTGTCTCGCGGACTGAACACAGTATCACACCGAGCGTCATTAAAGAAATGTGCGTAGAGGGGATGGGTATTGACGTAGAAGTACGACAAGTACGAACAAGACATCCAGCATATTCCTCCTTCACTATCTCATGCCCTATCAATTGCGAAGCACGATTACTAGACAAAACCATTTGGCCCACTGGCACCCTGGTTAAACGCTTCAGGGAACGTGCTTCGAGGCCCTCAACTAGGGTAGCGCAGTAGCAATTAAGGAATTCCTCATCCGACTCGAAAGAAAATATGCGAGTCTCTCTTTATCTTCAAAATGTGCGCAGCATAGCCAATAAACTTCACACCTTGCAGACCTTTCTATTAAGCTCGGAATATGAATTCATCTGCCTGACAGAAACCTGGCTTCAAAATAATAGACAGCTAGATGCTCTGGCTGACAATTTTGGTTTTAAATGCGTTACAAGAAGAAGAGAAAACAAAAGAGGAGGAGTAATGATACTCTATAAGAATAATTTCTCTGTAATTAAAAACCAAGAGTCACACTCAGAAAATTTTGAAGCCGTCTCAGCAACCTTCAGAGAAGGTACAAAGAATGTACAAATTTGTATTCTATACCTTCCACCCAACCATGACAGCGAAGCCAGAAATGAACTCCTTACTTGGCTCGTCGCAAACTTGGACCCAAATGTAGAATCTATCGTGTGGGAGATTTGAACATGCCTCTTCCTAAGCACAAAGATGCAAAGAGCGAATTGGATGGTACTATGGAAACCCTCTCGATGAAACAACTTGAAACCCCCCTCACAAGAAGCACACAGCGCCTTGACCTGGTGTACTATAATGCTCTAGACATCACATTAACTGACAGTAGGACTCGCTTCGCTTCTGATCACATCCCTATCTCAATCCAAGCCAACCTGAGAAGTCAAGCTTGTAGACAAAAAGAGAACTGGAGGTGGGAAAACAACGCTGATGTTATCTTCTCAACCAAGTATATAAAACCAGACGTAATTTTGAAACGGCTCACGAATTTCAACTGGCAAAAATCTCTTCCAACTCCCCGTAGACGATGCCTTAGAAGCACTTTCGGATACACTTCACTTTATTGCTCTTGAAGGTACATCAAAAGGTATTAAAATCTCCGATCGAGCAAATTCCTGGTTTAGTCCACAAGTAAAATATGCTTTCAAGAACAAGCAAAAACTCTTCAGAAAATGGAAAAAAATGGACACCCACCTGATTATATTCGACATAAAGAAGCTAGAGCACGGTTCATTCAATTGAAACGTCAAGCTCACTATGACATGGTGCGAGCGATCACATTTAAAGAAAGGAAGCAGGATATCTAATAAGAAAAGGCGTACGGATATAATGCTCGAGCACATCTTCTCAGAATGGACCCAAGCCACCTTTGGAACTCCTCTGGCAGAAAATCAAGTTGAAAGTGAAGTCAACACAGAAAATCCGTGAAGCAATTAGCAAACGGAAGACAGAGGTCTATACTGAACTGTCTCAAACCAGTATCGCTAGAGTTGACATTTAATGTCATCTCCGCTGTGAACAGCCTCAGGAATAAAGCCACAACTGGGCCTGATAAATTTCCGCTCTTCATCATTAAAATCAGCAGTGTATACATCATAGATCTACTCCTTCACATTTTCAACAAAATTTTAAGTGAAAACCACTTTCCGAAGATATGGAATACGTACTTTGTTAAACCTGTTCCCAAAAATAACAATCCTAAATCCGCCAAAGACTACAGGCCTATTGTAATTGGATGTTCGCTTCAAAAAATATTTGAGAAATCCATTTTAAATACCATCAACCATCACTGCTTCGGGCATTGACCGGAGTACCTTCATTCAGTGATCCCACAAAGATCTACTACCTCCAAACTCATGGAGACTATTTCGAATCCAACACGCCCTTAACTTCAGACAGCAATTAGATATTATCTTCTTTGAGGTTGCATCCGCTTTCGACAGTATATCCATCTCGGCTATTACTACCATCTTGCTGTAGATGTGGACATTCTCTAATTCAGCGTTTCCCAACAGGGGTCCATAGAAGCTTTGAGGAGGTCCACAAGAAAACAAATTGTATTTCGGGGGTCCATAATATGAGCTAAGGGGTTCATGATAAAATATTATAAATAAAATAATATGTTAAATAAAAATAATAAAATAAACTAATGTCATAGAAAAGTCCAGAAATTCGCAGTTAAAAGATACTCGTATTTTCTGGAACCTTCTTTAGTTGACGCAAAAAAAAAAAAAAAAAAAAAAAAAATTCTTTCCATAGAAAATTCTCGAAGAAGACAACATTATTTAAGCACCGACTAATCTAGAAAGATTCAGTCAGTCAGAGGCAGTCATTTCATTCTATAGTGAGTAATCGGCATCGTCGTGGTGAAATCTATTGTTTATGTTATTGAACGTGTTATAGTTCTAGTGAACTATATTTCCATTAGTTCCTACAAGCATTTCCATCATTAAAATAATATTATTATTGTTTTCAGATTACCCATGGCTCATGCAAAGAAGAAAACGAGACAATATTTGACTGAATATCTGTCGTATGGTTTTATTGAATCACCAGAGAATATCACAAAACCAATGTGTCTTATATGTATGATTGTGCTGTCTAATGATAGCACGAAGCCAAGTAAGCTTCGTCACCAATTTGGAGACAAGGCACAGCGAAAAGAAAAATAAATCAGTGGAGTATTTTCGAAAAATACGAGACAATTTTCAAGGAAGAAACAAATTGGATCAGTTTTTAGTAAACAAGCAAGCAATAAAGATAGCGATTTATTAGCATCATATGCAATCAGCAAAATAATAACAAAATCTGGAAAGCCACATAGCATTGGTGAAACTGTCATCTTGCCTTCGATATCAGCTGTAATGAAATTACCGATAACCTTCCTTTGAGCAATAACACAATATCCAGACGCATTGATGAAATGTCTGAAGATGTAGAAAATCAACTTATTGCTCAATTACGAGTAGATCAATGCAACTCGATGAATCAACTTTGATGGGCAATGAAGCACTTTTATTGGCATATGTAAGATGTATTGATGAAAATCAGCTTAGAGAGGAAATGCTTTTTGCAAGATTCCTCAAAACAGATACTAAAGGTGAAACAATATTTAAGGAAGTCCAGTCTTATTTTAGAGAAAAAAATATTTCACTCGAAAATTTAATGGCTTGTGCTACTGATGGCGCTCCTTCCATGGTCGGTAGGTACAGAGGGTTTATCACTCATTTAAAAAATGCATTGCCAAAAGTATTTTGCATACATTGTGTGATTCACCGCCAACATCTGGTGGCGAAGAGATTGAGTGGACGTCTTCCTGAAGCCTTAACTCTTGTAATAAAAGCTGTCAACCTCATTAAGGCTAATGCTCTTTAAGATCGTCTCTTTCGCAAATTTTGTAATGAAAATGATGGATTTGACCGTCTTGCACTGCATACAGAGGTGCGATGGTTGACTAAAGGAAATTGTCTTCGTCGTCCTTTGGGACAGTATTGTATCATTTCTAAACGAAAAGGAGATTGGAAAACAGTTGGTTGCCATGAAAACAGACATATTTTACCTCTCAGATGTGTTTGAAAAACTGAATTCTCTTAATAAGCTGCAGCAAGGACATAATTGTGATTTAATATCTAGCAAAGAAGCCATTAATGCATTCGTAGAAAAACTCAAATTGTACAGTCTTAATGTCTCATGTGGTGCTTTTGACCAGTTTCCAAACCTTGCTTCAGTTAGCGGTGATTTAAAAGATGATGATTGTGTTGTGTATGTTGATCGTTTAAAAAAAAAAAAAAATTATGAAGACACGCAAGTTCGGTTCAAGGACCTACTTGCGCAATTACACAGCTCGTCAGTAATGCTGCAAACAAGGCTATCAAAAAGAAGAGATTCACACCTGGTGCTGTCCCCTGAACTCCAGACTCTTAGACGCGAAGTCATTTACCGACGAAAACACTATCAACGTGCAAGAAGAACATGGCCTCCAGAAGAAACAGAGGCTTTACTGCAGCAATATCGAGTGAGCAGGAACCAGTATACCACAACAATAAAACAGCGCAAAAGGCGCTCATCGGAAGCCCTGGTAAGCACTGAAGGGAACGCCGATCCCTGGGGAATTGTGTACAAAGTGACCACTAACAAGCTCCCCAGAGGTGAAGTCGTATCAACCACAAAATTACCGAACGGACTGTACACCAGATCGTGGCAAGATACTATCAATAATATTCTAGACGCTACATTCCAGCAGCCTGCTGACCCACACACACCGGAACAACTACAGCTCTGCACGGAAAATGAAACATATCACACAACTGCAATTGAAGAACCCTTCACCACAACCGAGCTCAACTTAGCTGCATCTAGAATCAGAAACAAGAAGGCTCCGGGCAGAGACATGCTCGATCCAGAAATCGTCCAGAAGGCCATTGAACTTATTCCCACTACAATACTCAACCTGTTAAACCACTGTCTCCACCATGGATTCTTCCCCACACAATGGAGGACTGCAATCCTTAGACTTATATTGAAGAATGCAACCAAACCACATGATCTGCCACAATCTTACCGGCCCATTGCACTGCTGCCAGTCTTCAGCAAACTTCTCGAACGGATGATCTCCCATAGAATAGAAGCCCACTACAATGATGCTGGTCTCTCTTCACCTAAGCAGTACGGTTTCCGGAAAGGACGCTCCACGATTGATGCACTGGAAACAATCATTGAAGCTGCTACCAACTGCAACTCCAAATACTTTCTACTAATCTCCTTTGACTTTGCTGGTGCCTTCGATTCCCTCTGGTGGCCCAGCGTCCTGGGCAGGCTCCGAAGAGCGCATGTCCCAGAAAACTTATATAGATGCATCAAGACCTATCTCCAGGACCGGCGAGTTGTCGTGTCTGCTCCCCACTGCAGTGTCTCCAGACTAGTCTTCAGGGGATGCCCTCAGGGATCTGTCCTGGGGCCTCTCCTCTGGAATCTGGTGCTGGATGATTTCCTGAACACCAAACTCAACAATGTACAAACCCAGGCCTATGCAGATGACCTGGTCATGCTCTTTTCTGCCAATAACAGAACCCAACTAGAAGCAACTGCCAACCAGGCCATCTCCACCCTTCAAGCTTGGGCAGAGCATAACAACCTAAAGATCTCCCCAGAGAAAACCAATTCGATCCTACTAAAAGGCACCCTTGATTTGAGAAGACCACCCCAAATCAAGGTCAATGGTGTTACAGTAAAACTAAAAACAGAGCTTAAATATCTAGGTTTGATCTTAGACAAAAACCTTTCCTTCACTCCTCATCTAGACCAACTCAGGATTAAGATCAGGAAGTATGCTGCCCAAGTCTCAAGAGTTGCCCGGAAGGACTGGGGCTTAAAGAAGAGAACGCTGTCACTCTTCTATAAGGCAGTTTTCATCCCGGTTATCACCTATGCTTCTGGAGTCTAGTACAAGAAGGCCAATACCGTAGTAAACAGATCGCGCCTAGGAACTATCCAGCGCTCTCTTCTCCTTCTGTCCTCGCGTGCCTGTCGCACTGTCAGCACCCATGCGCTTCAGGTCCTCACTGGATCTCTTCCACTGGACCTGGAGATTGTTCGTCATGGGTTGCTCTACCAAATAGCCAAAGGAAGAGCAGTTACTTGTGCAGGTTTCACCACTGACCCAGCAAATAATAGAAACGCTGAAAAGAAGAGACTTAATGAACATCTAACAGACACCTGGCATGAAAGATGGCAGGCATCAACTAAAGGCGCTGTCACCAAAAGATTCCTCCCTGATGTCAGGGCCTCCTACCCCCCCCCACCTGTCTGGTTTTCACCAGAACTCTATGCTACCTACCTCCTCACTGGACATGGCTCCTTCCAGAAAAAACTACATGACTTCAGAATTTCAGACTCACCCCGCTGCCACTGTGGAGAGGATCAGACATGGGAGCACCTTGCCCACAGCTGTGAAATCTACGAGGACTTCAGGAGGATCCTAATAACAAAACTACGCTTCAACTACCAAAATCAAGAACACCTCACCCTACAGAATGAAGAAACTTACCGAGCTCTGACTCAATTTGCAATGGACTTATTTACCAGGCAGAAAGCGCTACCACCACCTTAGTATCCGAATCAATAGGTCATAACAACCATGACTGCCAATTGTTGCTACGCATCATCTTTTATTGCACTGCTGGTCAAGTCTTGTGCAAGTTGGTCCAAAGACAGGGTCCGCACATACCTTGACAAATTCCTCATCATTGATTTCTGGACAAACGTCTCTCGACCAGATGTGACACATTTCAACAAGAAGAGGCCTAGCATCGATCCCTGGACTTGACCATCAATCTTGGACTCCCGGTTTTGACCACCCCCACTGTTCGTTCTGATGGACTACTGGACCAGCCTTCAGTCTGGATGCGACACAGACTCACCAAATGGAGCCCCAATGACGGCACCTGAACTAGACCTTACTGAACATGACCCATCCACTCACACTGCTGGATTTCCAGCAAGTTGTCGGCTCCAACTGACTGGCCGTGCTAGCTGTACCTACCCTGAACTTGCGGAGTATATCTCTCTCTCTCATTTTTTTTTTTTTTTTTTTTCGGCTTCTTTCTTCTGCTTCCTGCCATCCGTTCTTTTACTCCCCCCCCCCTATTTTTCTCTTACAGAATGATTTTTTTTTTTTTTTTTTGTGGGGTGGTGGTTTTCGTCCACCCGCCACCCCACTCCTCTCTCTGGTGAGGCACAGGGCATGCCACACTGTCATCAGGGGCCATCTTCCCTATTGGCCCCTTTCTTCTGTTTCCTGCCCTCCAGTCTTCTGCCTTCCTCCCTTACTTTTCTCTTGCACAACGTTTTTTTTTTTTTTATTTAGTTTTTATATATATATATATATATATATATATATAGATATATAGATATATATATATATGTGTGTGCGTGTATATACATATATTTATATATACACACACACACTCATTCCCCACAGGTCTAAATCTAAAAACATCAAAATTACTGCCCGACCTATTTGGCCCTAGAACAAGTTATCAGCGAACAACCCTACGCTCTGTTAAAATTACAACCGTTACTCAAGAAACAGCGATCATCTCATTCTCAAATCTGGTCCTAGCCACTGAAATCCCAGGAAAGTAGGTGGCAGGACCCGCCAGAGTACTCTAGCTACAGTGGTACACCCGATCAGCCTCCCCGTGGCATGGTGTGGTAACGTCGGGTCCCACTAGGGGCTCGGCGGCTAATAGACCGGAGGAACAAAGGGCACAACACAATATACAGCACATGACCCCCACACACTTCGAATCTCTGGCCCCGATACAATGTACACCCGCGGAGATGGGAGAAATCCCAGGAGCCGTTAGACACTAACATACCTTATACCTACTAGAACTGAACATCCCAGATTGGGTGCTGATTCCATTTGAGGTAAATGTTGCTGATGTTGAAATTGATTTACAAGAGGAACTTGTTGAATTGCGGTCTGATGAGACAGTCCGAAGTCTATTCAAAAAAGGAAAGCGTGATGCATGGAAGAATAGTGACATTGCATGTAAATATCCGCTTTTATGGGAGGAAAGCTAAAATGTATGTCATTGTTTTCCCATCATCTTATCTTGTGGAATCTGGCTTGAGTCGTGTAACACAGTTGTTAACAAAAAATCGTAATCGACTTGATATAGTAAAAAGAGGTGATCTTCGTCTGACTCTCACAAAACTGGAGCCAGATATTAAAATGCTAATATCAAAACATCAGCCACAAGGATCTCATTAATAGGGCCTATTTAATGGGATCCTATTAATAGCCTTAGGAATAAATTTATATATGTTGTTTGAAATAGTATTTTTTTTAAATTTTTTTTTACTAAATCTGTCATTACAAGTAAAAATATTTGTTTTATCAATTAAAATTTTCAATATTTGTAATTTACATTTTTTATATTATATTGGAATTGTTTAATTATTAGCATTTACTAACCTACAAATAAATATTTCATTTAGGAATATTACAAATGCGTATATGGGGGTCCACATACGTCAAGTTAGGACTCAGGGGGGTCCACAAGCAAAAAAAGGTTGGGAACCCCAGCTCTAATTCCTTGTAAAATTGCAAATTATGCTCTCTTTCTATCTGCTTGTCACGTAAAATAAGGCAATGATATGAATAATATAATTAATTAGACAATGTATAATTTGTATAAATTATAAATAGATAATTATGTATATAACTTATATTTGTATATATGAATGTGCACCCCCTGGTTAATAGATGTAAGCGGGCGTCTCTTAGGAGAAAAAGATAATAATAATAAAAAATCTTCACATCGTTATTGAACTACAGCCGGTCACACACGGAACAGACTAAACCGATATCATCATCCAGGAATGTACGTTTAAACTGTGAGTGGATGCTTCGGGGTTTCCAGGAGCTTCACTTGCCTTTAAGCTCATAAGTTGTTTTTCTAATAAAAAGTTATGTAATTTTGAAAGCACTAATTTCATATAGCATAGCCTCTCTCTCACGGCCTCTTCTCAGCAAGAAGGGAGATTTCGTCAGTAAACACCAGTGCGAAATATGTTCTATTAGTTCCACTCTGGGTTTTTTTTTTTTTTCCCATGTTTTCTACATATATTGTCAGATTTTAGCTTCAACTACATTATGAGATATATTTGTCATCATTCTAAATGAAAAGAAATTGTAGGAGCTACTAGACTTTGTATACCAAAAAGAGATATTGTTCAAGTTTAGAGCAGAATGGATGTCAGATAATTAATGAGACCCCTGGCACAGAATAAAACTACCTAAGATGATTGTAAAGTAGCAGAGGAACCGACACCTACACTAAATAAGGTCAGGCAGATTATGGGTGGTTTTTGGCTAAGAATGCAAAAGAAATGTAGCAAAGAATTCTTTACTTATGTAAGCACTAGGCAGAAACAGATGTTTGAGGGCCGCCGTAGATGCCGTCCACCAACGTGCCGTGACGGATAGTTCACCACTGGTTGACAGTCAAGATGAACACCGGTTGACACGTGCTGTCCGGACAAGAGAAGGTTAACGATCTCTCAGTTAATGGCAGACTACAGGGCATCCAGAAAAACCATCCAGAGGACCTTCTTGCAGATAGCCTTACAGAGTAAGCGACCTGTTCATGTACCCAACGTGACTGACTGTTATCGACACATCCGATTACAATGGGCACGGGAGCATCGTTCCCGGACATTGGATGACTGGAAACGAGTCACCTGGTCTATAATGCTGATGGACAGATGCGTATTCGACAGCGAGCAAGTGAATAGAGTTAAAACCAATTTGCACGGTTGAACCAAAACAAGCCGATGGCAGTGGTGGTAACATGGTTTTGAGGATGTTTTCATGGACATCGAACACATCCTCACCACCAGGTCCTACCGCAGCATTGTTTCAGACGAAGTTTACCATACATTGTGAACGTGCATCCAGTAGGCACAGAACTCTTTCAACAAAACAAAAAACTCGTTGTCACAAGACTGTCCATTGTACAGGAATGGTTCGAGGGCCAGGTCCAAGTATTTTGTGTTCTCTCCTGGCCGCAAAGTTTCCACCGACATCAATCCCGCCGAACATTTGTGTAACGCAACGTTCGCCAGTCCACGCCAGCGCCTCGCTCTTGTCAAACTCCGGAACGTCTTTCTCTCTAGCTGGCCAAAGATACCCGAGGACACCTTGTGCGGTCTCGCAGAGTCGATGCCACTCTCGGTGCAAGCGATCAGCAGTTTCGATTATCGGCGAAAGGAGCTATTAGATAAGTGGTCAATGTTGCGGCTTATGAGTGTATCTTATTTTTTAGTAGAAGCTGTCTAAGCTTGTTCCCTTGAATATTTTGCTGTTAACACTAACAGCAAAATATTCAATTCTGGTCGATTTCCCTGCTTTGCTGGGCGAAAATCCCCAGTCCCCCCCCCCGGAAAAACTGGCGGGTTTTCCGGAGGAAAACTGGGGATTTCAACCAGAGAACACACGCAGTTTACACACAAAACACGCATGGGTAGTTGAAAGTAACTTTCCAGGTGACCTGACACTTAAATAACTAATCATTGGTTATTTACGTGTCGGTGTTGAGGTTTTTCCGATTTAATTGAGACATTTCATTAAAAACAACTTAAAACATCACGTGATGTGTTAGAGCAGCTTAATTTAATTCTTTCTCATATGATGAATAATCACTTTATGCGTCTCTTCCAATTAATTAGTAGCAGGCTGACTTCTTAACAAACTACGTGGATCAGTGACTTACATAATTTTCAGAAACTAACCTCCCACCACATGTTCTTGGAATCTACCGAATTGCTGGTTTGTCGATCTCTGTGTGTGCCGTGTATTTACCCCCACCAGTTTCTGAGGATTCTGTCCTTAATCTGACAGCATGGCTGTCATTCACAACCAATCATTGGCAAAAGCTCATCATCCTCGGAGACTTTAACCTTCCACTGCCAGCCACAAAGAAGCTCCTAGATACTCTGTCATCGAACATGTCGGATATGGGCATTGGTCTTATTCATGTTCCTCCCTCACACGGCGATGCCACCCTGCAGCGCATCTTCTCAAACTGTTTAGTAAAGGAAACCCTGACCATAACTGAGAACTTCCTCCCGTCCGATCATGTTCCGATTGCTGCGATGATATCTATGCAGGCACCTAAGGATGAACGTAGAAAAGTACAAACTACAAACACTGTCAGGAGAATATACAATCCCAAATACATCAACATTGGAAAAGTTACTACCCTTTTCCAACTTTACCCATGGAACATACTGGCTGAGCTTAACATAAATGAGGCTGCCTACTGGCTTTCGAGATGGATGGAATTCATTACAAGGTCTGCAATGTCCAAAACTTGCATCCTAAGTCCCCACTCAAAGCCATGGTGGAATGACTTCCTGACCAAGGCCTTTAGGGAAAAACAGGCAGCCCATGCCTCTTACAAGAAGTCGCCTTCACAAGAGTCATACACCAAATTTTCCAAAGCAAGGATGGATTTCCAGAAGAGGAAACAATTTTCTATTGACAATTTCATGAATGGCCGGCTATCCAGGGGAAAACGTGTGTGGTCCACTAGTCATACTTGCACCCCTCTATCTTTTGATGTCCAGGAATGGTGTGAGCATGTGCTCCGTATTAAGCGAGATCACCGTGAGTCCGAAGCATATCCTTGGAACGAAGCGTTTAACATTTCTTCTCCTACTAGTAATACAGAAATTTCCGAAGAACAACTAATAAAAATAATAAATTCTCTACCTGACAAGTCCACCATAGGAATTGACGCAATACCTCTTTTTAGTCTAAAAATTGCTTCTTATTTCATCAGCAAAGAGCTCACTCAACTCTACAACAAAGTTCTCAAATTTGCACAGGTACCCTCAAGCTGGTTATCATACAAAGTCGTGGCAGTTCCGAAAAAGCCTCATGCGAAAAGACCGGCTGACTTCAGGCCAATATCAATTGCCTCTCCCTTCCTGAAATGCCTCGAGAAGTGCATCTATAATGATGTAGCACTCGCAATCTTTGCGCATAGGCCAGAACATACCCATTATGCCATGCCTAATAGATCTACCGTAACCTGCCTACAGTCATTATCACAGAAAATACTTCAGGCCTGGAATGACAACGAAGATCTTCACACCATTTTTCTGGACATGAAAGCTGCTTTCGACTCAGTCCAGATAACACCCCTTCTTGCCTTACTTGAAAGATTCTACGGGATATCCGGAAATATGCTCGAGATCCTTAATAATTTGCTATCTAGGAGAATGCTTCACTTCAAAGGTGATGGCATTACAGTCACTAAAAGCGTCGAAGTCGGGATCCCACAAGGTGGTTGTCTCTCAGCCTTGTTATTTGCAGCAATATCCGTTCCACTAATGGATCAAATTCCAGCCTTCCTATCGTATGCTGATGATATTGTTTGCTACTTGCCATGCAAACGCCATGTTGGTGATGCACAAGAAAGACAAACCGCCTCTGAATCTGTAAACAGCTACCTAAATACATTCTATAAGTATGCTAAATTTTTTGGCCTGTCAGTCAATCCAGAGAAGTCAAACTATCTCATCTTTACGCCAAGTCGGATGACTTCTACTGATACTGCATCTTCTCTACTTCCGGAATTGGCAGGAAAGGTCCTGACTCCCACAGACAGCGTCAAATTCCTAGGAGTAATCCTTGATGCCAACCTCACATATAAAAAACAAATCCAAGCACAGTATTCCAAAGCCCTAAGAGCGTTCTGAGGAATGAAAATGGATCTGTGCAAAACGCACAATAAGAAAATAATCAAGAAGTACCTTGCAACTTACTTCTGTAGTGTGCTCTCCTATGCCGTGGAAGTTTGGTCGGCGGCACCACCCACCAGCCTCAGGAAACTATGGGGCCTCGAATTCTGGGTGCTGAAGTGGGCCAACTTGTGGTCGCACCAGAACTACACAACATCTAAATCTACTCTCTGTTGCAACCTGCAATATACGCCCATAGTCCACAGAGCCCATGTGCTAAAAATAAAGTCATTCCTTCATCTGTGCTCAGCTAAGCAGGATCACATCAACATCTGGAACACGGTTGGTTGGCGTTTGCCAGGCAGACATCTCCGTAGTACTCCCTCCCTGTGCTCAAGGCTCCAGCGGTTACAGAATTTCAGGAGACACTTCCCTAATGTGACTCTGGACACTCTCAACTCGCTCAACATCGACATCGACCTGTGGACTATAAACAAGGAATATCGCGATGGCATCTTGTCCTATCTTGCTGTTTGTAAAGGACATTTATGTAAGTGCCGATCTTAGTTAGCCGATATCATTTCATGTTCTGCTCAACTTGTAGTCCGTTTTCGCTGTAATTTCTACTTCATTCATTTTACATTCTGATTATCATCTTTGCTTTGATCTATTAATTATTATATAGTTATTATTATTATTATTATATATACATATATATATATTTTTTTTTTATATAAAACAAAATCACTTGTATAAACAACAAATTGTAAGATTCCTCTGGATTTCTGTGTACGGAATCATTATTGTATAAAATTTATGTTAATAAAGAATCTTATTATTATTATGTTAATAGTCTTGAGTGCGTGTGAGTCAAGCATCAAAGCAACTAAGGCTATGAGGTGTCCATATAGTCTCTGCATATTACGTGAATTTCTGGTCGATTTGTCTGTTTACTAGAAGAAAAACCCGTGGGTTTGCCTTTTTTTTTTTTTTTTTTTTTTTTTTTTTTTAACTCATAAGCCCCAACCCTCATTTGAGACTAAACAGAAAACGACCAACTGCACAGAAAAGTCATTAGACGGGGAGGGAGGGGGACTACTTCGACACAGGCACCATAGTGCAATTTACCACGGATTCATCGACGAAAATTTGATGGTTCTTAGAAAATTCACCACAAAGTGCGTGCACTGAAGTTTGAAGGGCCGAGTTATTTGATAATAAAATAGGCTCTCATTATCAACAAAGAATCAGTAATAGAGAGAAAGCATTAATGCTTCAAGGCAGCAAAGATGCCTTGAAGTTTAAGTTTAAAATGTTTAAGTCTGTACCTAATAAAAGAACCCATATTTGGTAGGACAAATAAAGATTTACATTTGTATTTGTCTTTGTTTGTCAAACAAATAAAGATTTCTTTGGTTAGTTTATTACATTTTTAGCGGTAGCTCTACTACAATCAATGCGCACTAAAATAATTAAAAGTCGATTTCTAATAAGACTATGGAGAGGACTGGACAGATGACTTCTGGGTATGAGAAAATATCAGACAGGAGTGAGGGCCACGAGGACAAAGTTTTATTACATAAATACGAAGAGGAGAAGAGTAGCTCATATTGAACCTTTGCTCAGGAGCTGCCGCTGGTGTTTTCAACAGATACTATCTTTCAATCTTTACAAGTGAAAATCACTTTCAGAGTAGGGGATAGTGGGCTAATATTCTCGCGTACTCTGGAGTACGAGAGAATAAAAAAAAGACTACTCAGCTTGAAAGTGGTTAAATCCCCAGGTACAGATAGTAATTACACATAGAAAATGCTGCAAAGGGATAGGCAAAGAAAAGGCAAAGGTGGTCACTGGAGTCCGGGGTAATCCTCTTGGACCAGAGGTGTTTCAGCATGTGTAGTGCATTGCCAATACACAGAGGGGGGGGGAGAATTAGGAATGAGATGAGTATAAACCGCTTAGTTTAACCTCATTGGCAGGGAGGATCATTATATCCGTAGCCAAAAGTGCATTACATTTAAAGAAGTATTGTAATTCTAGATGGATTACAACACAATTTGTAAAGGGAAAATATTGTTTGGTCAACCTGGTAAGGTAAATTATTATGGAATGGTTACACAGCAGCTGAATGCAAGAAATAATTTATACACTAGACGCTTGAACTGTAGAAGGCACCTAATACGGATCCACATGGAAGATTGTTATACGATCTGAGGTACATTTGGATCAGGGGCAAGATCATGAGATGGAATGGAGGACGGCAAAAGAGCAGTAGTCAGAGAGTTGTTATAAAAGGACATTCTTCAGAGTGAGCTAGAGTTATAAGCGAAGTCACTCAAGGCTCGGGTACAAGGGTCACTCTTTTTTCTGATCTTGACGATGGAAAGTTTACGATGATGTTGAAATTTTCCCATGATATAGAGGTCGAGAGGGTGGTTGACGATTCAAGTCAGGCCGAACTTCTTCACAAAGATTTAGACAGGCTTCGTATCGTCGGTGAAATGACAGTTACGTTTTATCACTGCCAAACCCGAGAATAACTTATACCTTAGGCGGGACAGAGCTGAAAGATGAAATGAGAAAAGAGATCTGGGTGTTGAATATAATCAATGAAGGTTGCAATTTAATAATCAATGTATAATCAATAAAGGTTGCAATGGAATGTAAGCAGGCTGCTAGGAAGGCACACATGTACGGTGAATCATTGATCAATGATTTAGCGTACCTTTTCATTTAGTCAGAATAAACCTGAATATTGTATTCAGGTTTGGAGACTGCTTTTAAGAAAGATATTCAAATTCTTGAAAGAAATTGCGAGTTGGGAAGAGCAGAGAGGCGTTCATATGAGGAGGAAGCAAGGTGTAGGATGCAGATTGCTGTTGTTATGGGATTTTAGGCGCATCAGCAACTTAGGCCACATTGTACCGTATATAACATCTGTAATTTGAGTGTTCTGTGGTCGATCTGGATTAAAAAAAAACGTTTCCCGGAGAAAAAAAAAATATGCTACCATCGCCTGAGACCGACTAACTGAGCCACGTTTTAAAAAAAAGTCAGCCATAAAAATTTCTCCCGTCATTGACGGGATTCGAACTCAGGCCTGGCTGAAATCGGGATTCGATTTCAGCCAGTGTGGGGAGGAGAGCGATTTTACCAACACGAGGTAGCAGGTTGCAGATAGAAACAAGATATCTCAAAGACAGAGAGAATCTGATTCAGAGAGAGAGAGAGAGGGGGGGGGAGGGATATTGAATGACACTGGAATTTTCATATTGAAATGCAATACAGAAAGCAGAGGACATAAATAGTATTACTGGGGAAAAACTATTAGATTGAACCTCGAGAAGTTTACTTTCAGTCATCATGTTGTCGACCACTGAAATAAACCGCCTTCGTGGATGGTTGAGGTTGACAGACTGGTGAAGTTTAAGGGTTAACTGCATGGAAAGAGTACGATAACAATATATATGTTATAGAGACAATGTGTTTTTTTTTGGGGGGGGGGGCGTAGAAAAAGAATAGGCTGCCTTTCATCTTATGACCTATACTACTAAAATTTTTGCAACGCTCCTCCCCCTCACCCCATCCTAAAAGAAAAAAAAATTTTCTCGAACCTCTCAACTGATTAACTAAAATAATCCGATAATAACGTATAATTGATCGTTCAACTAATTGACCTAATTGATTAACCAGATTATTCCCTTTTAGATAGGTAAAATCATTAAAATAGGCCACTATTCTCTTTTAGCCTTCTAAAAGCGACTAATCGGGCTAATAAATTAGTCGCCTTATAAACTCACTCACCATCCCACAGCCATTCTTTATTGTGCATTTCTTTTTCAGGGGCACTTTACTTCTGAATAAGCATCTAATCCCTCACCCCATCCCCATTTCTTCCAATCCTGTTCGAACACGTGCTTCAATTAATTTACAATTTAACTATAGACTTACTGAACTAATTTTTCTTAATTCACCCCTTGGGTTTCTGTTCTTTAGAATGACCTTGTATTCCCCGAAATTTACAATCTACGGAAATTAAAGTCCACAGTGAATAAGCATCTCTGTCATTTGAACCCTCAGGCTGCACACTGTACTAGAGTGCTCTGTAGATTATTGGAACCTATAGAGTGCTCTAGGTTCCAGTAACCTTTCTTGTTTGCAGTTACATTGAAAAAGTGTACGTTTCGGTTGAAAAAGTGTTCGTCAAGGTATAATGGTACACGCGTTTGAGTTGACTGTTGTTCCAACCGTTTTTCTCTCTGACTTGTAAATTCTTCTGGCTCTATGCTGCCGCCCTGGCATATAAACATAATATTTACGTTAATAATCTTAGAGAATATTCAGACTAATAATTAGTCTGTCAACAGCTACGCATTACTTCATATGAGAAAGTAGGGGGGAAATATCAGCGCCATCGCAAAGTTCATACGCTTTTGTGATTGCAAATGAGTACACTGCTCAAGTTTTGAATCCCAAACTGACTCAATTGCATAGCTCCTGTTGGTTTTAATAAATAGCAGTTGAAAATTTCTCTATTAGATATCAAAAAATTTAGGAAACATCCTATTTCCAAATATTTTGAAATGGGAGAAACTAGTAATGTTTCCTGAGCTACTCCTTGCCATTACCTTCAAATATTGCGACAAGGATGTTTATGCAGTTGACGCTTCCGTTAATTAATTACGAAATATTGATATAAAACAACATCTGTATGTTTCTTCCTGTGAGTTCGTCAATCTTAAAACCATTCATAAGAAAGCATAGTCAAGACCTTTGACAGCAAGAATAATACCAGAAAGAGCGCTATTATTAAGAGTGTTTCCATATATTTATAGTGATATTCTTAGTGTCAAAGGTTCTGACTTCTAAGATTCGATTTTCTAGTTTCAAGTTCCAATATTGTAATTTCTTCATTAAGTTTAAGCTACGCTTTATACGATACTCACCTCTTAATCCGCGCAGTTTCAAGACATCGGATTTAAAGTGAAATGAAATTAAAAGATGCCCCAAAAAAAAAAAAAGTGCACCACTCTTAGGTTGTCATACATAAATAAAATTGTAATGTGGACGAAGTAACTGGGAGACTTTCATGAAACATTATCAACTAGTTACGCCAAGGAAAGAAAGTTGTGTACTTTTGTAGATGAACTTACTCCCAGGGTGCACAGCTAAAGCACGTGTTGGGAATTTTATCCGCGTTAGACCCCATATTGGCGAAAGGTTAGCCGGTAATTTCGTATTAAAAATCACATTTTGCGAGTTCTGACGGAACCATTCAATAGCCAAAGCTTATTATAATAATAGTTTATGATTTGATATTTTTTGCGTTAATTTATACGAAGTATTGAATTCTTCACATAAATTAACAATAATCAACAACCCCTCTTCTGTAAAAATGAATAAAAAACTTGTAGTTTCTTATGAATGGATTTTAACAAAGTTTGGATAGAAACAGCGTGAAAAACTGAAAGATTATTTAAAACGAGCGTATATCCGCAATGTTCTATGGGAAAAGGTTTTCAAGCATCACTCGTGCGGTACCGTAGCACACCTCTTGCACGTAGTGTTCGGTCCAAGGTGAGTGTCCGAATTCACATCATGCTGGCTGAACATGAAGAGGTGGGCGTGATGGAGAGTTGCTGTTCCATAGGTTTATTTTTACTCAAAACGTTTACATATAAACGAGTATATTAACTTACATAAAATCACAATTTTCATCTTTTAGAATGTGAAATGTGACGTTTTGCAGCATAGTCTTCCGCTTTTTTATAAACATCACATCATTAATTATTATTAGGGCTTGAATTGAATTGCTTGAAATCAGTTAATAAACTATGTTCTTCTTTATATTCTTATAGTTCAGGACTTTCATTAGCGTTGTCGACCCCGGGCGAAAGTTTTCGCCAAGGTTTGGTAACTGTTGAACTTGAAATTTCGTCTCATTTAAAGGCATGGTTGAAGCTAAAACATCAAAGACATTGTTTGCAAAGCAGGACGTATTGTAAACGTCTTTGATGTTTTAGCTTCAACCATGTTATTAAATGAGACGTTTCCTTCGCGGGTGTAATCCTTCAAGAAATAAACTATTCAAACACTCTACATATCACAATAAATAATTTCAATGAACGGATATCACATTACAAAAACTTTCTATCATGTTCACATTCATAATGAGTCAAAACAAGGATTACAAAGTAGCTTTTTTCTACTATTATTTCTACCTCTAAGCTCTTTGACGTTGATAACTTTTAACCATTCTTCGAGATTCGCGTCTTACATTTGTTTTCCAATACGGAACTCAAAAACGTTCGCCGATATCGTCTCTTTAAACCATTTAGAGCCCCTTGACCCATAGGCTTAATCAAGGATGTTACATCGCTGATACAAATATGGCCTTTATATCCTCCTCTTCTTTGAGTAAACCCTAGCGCCTCTAGGCGCTAGATCTAGTGAGGTCTCATTCGAAAATACGAACCCGCATGAACTGTCAGTTGAACATAAAAATCCTGTTATTGTCGGTATCTCCCTATATTATTTTTACGATTTTCCCAGAATTATGGCGCGCGTGAACTTTTCTCGAAATGACTCTGGAAAAAATGGTAAGTGTATGCCGAAAGTAGTGCAATATTAATGCAACTCGTTATGAAGGCAAAGTTTTTTTTTTTTTCTGCTCTGAGCATAAACACTGCAAAGCTAGGAATTATGTAGTTATTCAAGTTTTACCTGCTTTTGGACTGTATAGTTATTTAATGAATGATTATCGCTTTTGGAGATGTCATTTGTTTGAAAATAGAACAAGACCAGTCACCTAGTTGTGAAGGCAAAGTTCATTCTGAAGTGGCACGAAGACCATAAGCATTGACGCTACAAAGCTCAGAATTGTGTTTGTTCGTAATTCAAGCTTTACTTGCTTTTAGTGTCTGTGGCTATTTAATTAAAAAAATGCATGAAAAGGCCATTCTTTTTCTAACTTCTTCACATCCCAGTTGTGAGGAACTTAAATAAGGAACATCAGTTAATCCGACCAATCGATATATGACGCTTCTACTGCATGTAGAATTTTAAAGATTCTTCCAAGTGGTTCAGCCGTACCGAACAATCCTGAAGGTATTTGTGAGTATAACGAAGAATTGGAGGGGTAATATTTAGTGTGGAATGAGGAAGTACCTTTTTTACCATATCATTTTGCTTTCCATATAAAACTGATCGTGGAGTCTGCTTATCTTAAGGTGGCTCAAGTCACCTTACTTGAGATTTAAAACTTTTCAGAGCATCTTCCAGCTTAATCATACAGCTGAAACAGCTACTGATTATGTACACTGCTTCAATGTAAACTTACAAAGCAGATACTTACGCGATTTTTTCATTGAGTGATATCCCAAATTCAGCTCTAGTGATCACATTGAGTCAACTCTGTCTGTTTCCAATTTAGTCCTCCATGAGAGTGGATGTTCATCACTTGTCACTCGGTTAGATGCGTGTGGTTTCGACTCCTGTCTGATACTGTAAAAATTCTAAAAGACCTTTTCAGGAGGGAACATTAAGTGGATCTCAGAAAGGATTAGGATCCTTCCCACAGCATTATGGATTAGAAATTACCTGGCATAAAATACAGTTGTGGTTATTGTTTGGATCTTGAGGAGCACAATTAATTGTGATTGTTTTCTAGGAACATTTAGGAACGCAAGCACTGTTAATTTTATCAAAGTGCATTCACTGGCCAATTTGCATATGATAGCGGATTGAAAAACGCGAATAATTGGGGAGGAGACTATTCCTTCCTCAGATCTACTAATTTTCTCTGATTGATATCAGTAGAAAGGAGCTCCTATTCCTGATTTTTCAGTCGGCACTTCGATAGACATAATGAACAATAAAAACCATATGAAGCAGCATACCATAGGGTCTGTACGATCAAAGTGTTCAATATTCCAAAACGTCTACCAAAAACAATAACGCGACAATTGTAATTTTATACCAGGTAGTTTTATGTTTTAACATAAGCCAAATTTTAGAATGAAAATTTACGTGGTTGAGAAGGCAAGAAAACTTTTTACTTTCACTTTATGACTATTCAAAAAAAATTCAATTTATTTCAATTCTATTGTATTTATTTTATAATTATATTATTATAATCAAAAATAAACATATGTACCTAAAAGCTTTAGTGATTATTTCACCCATCCGTTACTTATTTTTTGTAAAGCTCAGGTGAAAACAGTACGAAGTAAGTTCTGTAAAATAATACCAACTGTTCTTGTTGTTGTTTGAATCAGAGAAATCACACAATTAAGAGCACAAAACAATAAGTTTAATTTTTTTTCTGTTTACAGAATCATATTTGACTGATATTACAAAGAATTTCTGGAGATGGTGTGAGGAACATGCACAGACAGGAATCACAAGAGATTGTAAACTGGGCAATACATGGAATGTTACATACAGCTTGTGACTATATCAAAACATTTATAAATTACAACCATGCAATCTCGGAAAGTAAAAACAGGTTTTTCCACGAGCTAAAACCCCACGTTTGACTTCTGTACTATTTCTAGGGTGAATGTAGTCTCTTTAGAACCAAAACTTTTATGAACAGTCGGATGATGAACAATGATAACAATGATACGTGGCTTTTCGATCTAAATGCATATGGAAGATGAGTCTGAAAAACTCTAGTCGATACTACATTAAACAGAAAGTTGTTTATATCCTATTATGGCCATTCTTAGTAAAATTTCACTGGATAGAAAACATTCTACAATACTATAGAAAGAGTACTCGAAGGCACTTTGGTACGATTATTGAAGAATAAATGGTTTCTCGAACTTTAATGGGTATAGCGAAACTGAAGGTAATATTAGTTAATACTAATTTTAATGATGAACGATTTAATACTGAAACGACAAAACCTAATAAGTCTAATTATGTTTTCATGCGGAAATGAAATAACTGCTCAGTTTTAACTATTTTGAATACTGTTAAGGAAATAATTAAATTCAATGTATCGAGTTTTACGAGATAAAAAGGTGCATCAAAAATGAAAAACGGGGGAAGAGAATCAAAATTTGCGTGAAAAGTATTTTGAGGCCATGTTTAATTACGAACAGAAGTAATACTTTTATTTGATGTACAGATCTTCATAGTTAAATACGATAATAGTGCTATACGATTATCATATAGCACTAGAGGTACTATGTGATAATCGTATAGTATCCGTAGTGCTTTATCAAATGCTAAAAAGCTGCATGCGAACTTTGGGAAGGTAAAGCTTTACAAATTGAGGTCTTCTTTGTTTTGTCCAAGTTTTTAAATGTAATAGAATGCACCACGTGTATTCCAAACATTTTGTATATAATAACCTGAATCTTTCAAGATACTTCGTTAAGCTGATCAGGTTGGAATGGTATTCAGTATCTCTCTTCATCAGATAAGCATCTCATGAATACAAAAATGCAGACTTACAATTGGTTTATAATCACTACATTTTAGATTTTTTTTTCAGTATCTCGAGAATGAGAGAAGTCCATATCACCACCAATACCGTGGAAGCAAGCAGTCTTTCTTTTTTAAAAAAAAAAGCAATTCCTGTAATACTATTAAACAGTACGTAACACAAAATTTGATAGCGAGCCCATGCAGAAACTTCTGCATCTCTATGGCTACCAAGAGTGAGAAAAACTCGGCAGTAAGATTGATCAATAATCTTATTTAATTCACTCAAAATATTCATGTTAAAGATGGCGAAAAGTAAGACAGAAGTCAGAATTAGATCTTCTGCTTAAATCTTTCCATCCTTTGTCAGCTTATATTCATAATGGTACACGTGAAGTGCCCAGGACATAAAGGTATTCATTTTTAAATATCATCTTCCCTTAAGTTTTGCTCCTTTTGATTTCTTGGATATTAGTGATTTGACGGAGTTCTTGTATTGACTTACAATGTTTGGAGTCAGCTTGTGTTTTAAACGCAAGATTAAGATTTTATTGAAATGAAGACTGACTTGGTCTTTTTTCAGAACTAGTTCTTTCTTCGCCTGAATCGATTATAATACCGTTCTATCAAGACTATATCCTTAGTTACACGAAATGTACAGAGATGGCGTGGAAAGCAAAAAAAAAAAAAAAAAAAAAAAAAAGTGAGTCAGCTAGGTGACCTCACCTCTCTCTCGTACTCACCGCAGACTTGATAATCATACTAATTTATAATTTACTAAGTGGAAACCTGATAGTAGGGGAAAAAAAGAGAAGGGGGCTATTCTATCCTCTACCATTTAATACTTTCTTGGCTACAGATTAGTAATTACAAGGAATAAAATTATACACTATTTATCTACACCCTGTGAAAATCATCAGAATACAAAACTTCTAAACCGCCGTTCTTCTCGCTGTAGCAACACTTTCATATTAAATACTTTTCCGTCGCAAGACTTCTTGTACAGAACACACCAGATTCTGCATCTCATACCATGGAACCATTGTCATTTACACAAGAATAACAAATACAACTACAATACAAAGTTTTAACTACCACAGAAACTGTTTCGCTTTCATAACATTCCTATGTGTTTTTTGCAGAAAGTTTCAGGAAAGAAAAAGGAACCAATTAATCTATCTTCCGTAGTGAACAGTTTTTACCTAGGATTTTTTAAAGTTAATAATAAAGTCCCATTCTCTATTACTCATAATGTGAACTTGCTGTTACATTTATTTAATTTTAATTTTTTAAAAATAAATGAAGTCCTCTTATAACTCCATTTGGGTATTTCGGAAATATCTAGTGAATACACTGCAAGATGTGCAAATCCCAAAATCTAGTTTTTTTTTTTGTTTTTTTTAATAGCTCAGGTGATACAAACTGAACAGTATATACAATCAACATACTATTTAAATAAGCTTCACCATGTTACGCATCTAACTACTACAATATGCAGACAGAGCACATATTCATTCAAAGATAAATAAATTTCCATGAGATACGAATGGAATCATAGAGTGCCAGATTATTTCAAGTACCAAATACTACATACTACACTACACTATCCCTATGACACTGAAAATGTGTAAATACCTGAGATGGTTGCCTGAGTTAGTTTCGTGTTTGCTATTCTAATTGTGGGATATCTTCTGGCAGTCCCTAAGAACAACCAGATTTATCTTCTCTTACACTTTTTTTCTTTTTTCAAAACTACACATTTGAGTATCCTAAAATCAGTTTCAGTTTATCTGTATAAACTTTTCAGTGATTTCACCCATTTCAAAGCGACCATATCAATGGTATCTCCAGGTCGCTACCTTATTAATAAACAAAAAAGAGAAATTAAATATATCACAAATATGTAAACACTTCGTTTAAAAAATAGAAAAAATAATAATAATGCCATTAGACATACTTAGTAAATTATAAAAGAGTTCTCTGTAATGGTAGACAATATGGAGAGACAAAGGTTTCGCTAATTATCTATTTAAACTCAGGTAAACATTTGTTTCCTCCAACCAACAACACTAGTTAACCGAACAGTGGTTACAAATAACAATGGTAATGATTTCTACTAGTTTTCAAGGAATTATTCTTATTAATTTCCGAAAGTGCATATATATTTGGAAAACATCGTGTGTTAATATATATTTGTGTATAAATGAATTATCCTATCAAAATCTGCTAGCGCAGTTATACAGTTATCGATAATCTTATTTAAAGACAAAATGTTAGGAGCTGTATCATCTAAAGTAACCATTGGCAAATGTCAGGATTCCAGAGTGACATAATTAATTCTGAGTAGTACAAAATCTATGTAAAAGACTTTAGTCAAAATATACATATTGTGCCAATTTTTAGGTCGAAATGATAATCGTAATTCACATTAACATTCTGGGCTGACACCCAAAATGATAAAATGAATAAATAAAATATATAAATATTTATTTAAATGAAAAATGAATGAAAATGAAGACTGCAGTGGTATGAAACAACGCTACAAATTAAATTTGAATGAATTTTAAAAACATTAAGCTGGACAGTGTAAATGCGTTAGCACTCTTGCAGGATAATACATACAATGTTAGCTTGTTTTCTTATGCACTTTCAGCGATTTAGAACCTGTCATTGATTTCACAGCACACAGTGATGCTGTTAGTTGACGAGGTATGACGAGGTGATATTTGTTGAGCTCACAGGTGAAAAGACCCTGTGAATACGAGGAACTTAACCACAAGGAATTTGATTTGGCTGCCATGCAAGTTTCACTTCTTTCTAAGAAAGTAATAAAAACAAAATGTGAAGGTTTTTGCTGGCAGCGAAATATTCTTTGCACACAGCAGAAAACAATATTATAACCAAATGTTTTATATAATATATATCTATACTCACGATTTTGGCTATAGTTTAAGATTATGAAGGGATATTTTCTCAGCTAAAAGCTAGTCGTATATTAGGAACTATATAATAACTCAATAAACTATCGGCTCCAGAGTTTCGCTGAAACACAGAAATATTGCAGTTACTTGTCTGATTAAGTGAAATAAGAACTACACTTCTTAAAATTTCTGTGCAAAGATAGGAAATTTTCTAGAAAGTTAGAACCTTTACATTCGCTGCAATCCGTATTTCATGCGAAATGTGATTTTAGATTTATTCCGCTCACAGAAAATTACAGGCCTACCATTAATTTAAATATAGAAAATCGCCGTTACTTCTTGTCAGAATGAAACTTGTTTATATAATGTAGGAGCGTTCCTGAATTCTGTTTTTCAACTTCATTTGACCTGATCTTTTGTTCAAATTCCAGCTGAAGAAACTTGATTATACCTTGAAAGCAGTAACCCTTGATCTCTATCCATTTAGCCTCTTAGCTTCATTATTCTCAACACCCAACGTTTGTTGAATCACACTGCCCTAGGATTCGTTTAATATTATAAATTCTTTAATTGGCATATCCTTCTACCGCATTATGAAAATTAAGTCATATATTATGCGCAACAAAAATTCCTATCCATCATTTTTTGATACTTGGAAATTCTTAGGTTTAATAATCAAGAAACAAGTAACTGTGAGAAATTGCATTGTTATTTTGTCTGAATTTGACTCGCACTGATATTTCTCTGCTTATCAGCGAAACTTTGCCTTTCTCTGCTAGAAAGAAGCCCATTAATAGAAACCTCACGAAAATTGAGCACGCATTTTATTAACTATACGACGATTTTCTTTTTTGCCAACCGTTAACTCTTTTGAACGTGTATCTAGTTTGAAAGATATACAGCATTGAAATGTAATCCCAATAACATATTATGATTTAGGAACTTTTTCATTAATCTACATATCTATATGTAAAATTAAAACACACTAATTAAAAACACTTGTAAATAGTCTGTCAGTCGAGGAAATATTAATAGGAACTTACACAACGTTTAACATCTCAGCACAACTACACAATCTCCAAATGCTCAAAACATTTGATGCTATCTATACACATCTAACTGGAAATAAGATCCACTGCAGCAGATTTCTTGCGAGTTCTAATCTACCAAATAGAAGGAAGGAAGGAGAGAGAGAGAGAGAGAGAGAGAGAGAGAGAGAGAGAGAGAGAGAGAGAGAGAGAGAGAGAGAGAGAGAGAGAGAGAGAGAGAGAGAGAGAGAGAGAGAGAGAAGAATATTTTAACGAAGCAATGGACACAAGAAAATCATGTATGAGCCCTGCTTTGAGAAAACAGTTATCCTTTACAAACATTGATCTTTTGTTATGTGTACAACATAACAAAACAGACTTTTCAACATATACATGCTTGTACACTTAAATTACTTGTACTGCACGTTATTCATACTTGCTACGATCTGTACGCTCTGTACCAGCTCATTCATACCGTTAAGATATAAGTGCAAGGAGACAGACTTTTGAGAGAAATAACCAACCATCTTCAAGGGAAAAATTACGGAGAATTTATCCTTTAAGAACTGCATTTAAATTCGTATAGAACAACCGACAAAATGAAACATTTTTTTTTCATGTAAAGATGTTCCTTGTTAGTTGACTAACAAGCAATTACTGTGCGTTCTAATTTTGCCGGCTTCACCTGTATAGTGATTGCAAGATGATGCACGGATAGCAATATTAAAATGGAAACTCTGAGGAGTATGTAAGAACAGATTTTCTACATTTTACTTTTAGGATGAGCAATTGCATTAGAAACAATACCATTCAAAACAATGAAACAACAAAAACTCAAGAACTCTAATGATATATAAACTAAGAGACCCTTAAAAAACACCAGGAGATATTCTGATCGACGTCATACAATAGGATATTTGTGACAATCCTCTATCTACCAGTATTTTCCTCAAGCTTGAAAGCATTGGCTGGGAAATATTAATTAGAAATAAAATCGGCACCACATTACCAAAGTTGCTTCTTCTTCCGAAAGGGATAGAGGGAAGTCCCTGAATTCGACTATTAGAGGTAGATTCTTAATGCACGGTTTGGCACGCATATGATTTTTTTTCTCTGAACAGCAAGCTACTCACTACTCTTTTTTTTTTATTTTATTAATGACAAATGAATCAAAAAGATTAGCAGAGTCAAATATACAAACAGAAAAAATAGGAACCCAGATAAATAACAGAAACATTTATAAATACCAGAATCTGGACATGTAGATATTTCTTTCAATACGGAATCAAAAAACAATCAAATATTCAGTTAGTTGTAAAACCAATCCTATGGTGACCTGGAGTTAATGTTGCTTTTTTGTAATTATAATCTCTTTTCAAGGAAATGCTCTTGGCTTGGAATTAGGAATATTGGAATTGTTTCACTTATGTACATAATGAACATCTAACACGCAAGGAACTTTACTATTTTTTTTTTTTTTCTTCTGGTAAATTCACAAATTCGTTCTTCAAAATTAAGCAGAACGATATGCTGTCAGAACCCCGCAGTAGTTTAAGAACTTCCAATTTAAGACTACTTATTACAATCTGGCAAGATACTTTGAGAACCTGCACAACGTTGCTAAATTTTGAGCTACCTAACTAGAGCATATTTCTAAAGTTTTCTTGAGGTCAGGAAGAATGAACATCTAACTCTAGAAAGAGCCGAGATAAAAGAAGCTATGCCTGGACGTTTCAGTACCAACGAAGTATGCTGATTCTGCACGAGCTTCTCATACCGTGGCCAACGCAGAAAGTGATATGGATGCCACAACAAGAGGGAAGTTGATGTTGTGCGTAGTAACAACCAAACTTTGGAACGAAATTCGGCCTTCGCAACTGTGGCAGTAATTGACTTAGGTAGTCCTACCTGAGGCTGACTGTAACTGACCTGAAATAAAAAATAAAGATAAAAAAGGTCGTAGAGTATCAAGGCAATATTGCCCCCAAACCATTACTACCCTCATCTTCATCGTCATCGTCTCCACTAAGGCAGTCGCCGTTTCCGTGGATACGGATATCTGAAGATTCTTCTTTTTCGTGTAATTCACCATTGACAAGCCGAATTTTCCTTTCAATCTTATTTCTGTAAGGAGGGAGCTTCTGTCTTTCATCGCTGGCGGATGCTTCGTCGTAATCTTCATCTAACTCGTCGTCTACCAGCTCTGTTTCAGAATCGCTCCTTGAGCTGGAGAGGTCTAGAACTCCCTCAACGGTAGAGTCCGCTAACTTGGATGCATTCGGTACAATAACAGCGATGGAACCCTCTATAGAGGGTGTAAGGCTCATATCTATTGCTTGGGTTTGCATACTTCTCTTATCTCGAAGAAACAATTCGCGTTGCTGAGGGGTAAGAATACGTATAGTATGGCGTGGTTTCCTGCGAGACCGATGGGGGGCGATGTCAGCATTAACACTTGACAGCTGCTCTTGTTCAGATGACGAATTATTTTCTAAAGCAGTATCTTCCGGCTCCGATGATTGCAGTTCTTGTTTATCGCCTCTCATCTGGCACTCCTCCTGAAGATCCTCATAAGCCTTTGGGGGTCGTCCTCTTCTTGGCTTGCCAGCATTGGCTTCATCCATTGGACACTTATGATGGATAAGATGGTGCCTTCGACGAAATCGTCCCAAACATTCTTTACATTCGAATGGCTTTTCCCCTCTGTGGATGAGCATATGAGCTTTCAACTGGTTGCTGTCGGAGAAGCGAGAAGTACACATCTGGCAAGCATAGGGGCGCTCTCCGGTATGAACCCTTAAATGGCGACGTAAGTTGGCCACTTGGACGAACTGGCGTTCACAGTGAGTGCATTGGTATGGTTTCTCTCCGGTATGCAGTCTCATATGAGTCTTCAGATGATGGTCTCTTGTGAACCTTTTCTGGCATTCGCGACACTCGAATGGCTTCTCTCCGGTATGCGTGCGTTCGTGGTTCTGAAGAACATGCTTGTACCCAAAACAACGGTTACAAATACTGCACACAAAGATTTTATCCCTGTTGTCGTTTTTTAGCTTGGAACTGGTCTTACTGGTTCCTCCGTTGTCCTTGTCAGCAGTATCCTCCAGACCCTCGGCGACAACTACATCGATCAGAGGATAGTCGTAACAAATCAAAGGTTCCTCTTTAACTTCGCAGGAAGCGGCTTCGTCTTCATCGGTTCCTCCTTGAGATGCTTCGCCTACATGATTATTCCTCGATTTCTCTGGCACGGAACATGGAATATTTGAAGGTGTATCGCCATTCGTAGTTGTTTTATTTTTGGTTGTTTTGCTTTCCACGTTCGTAGCTGCGCTTGCTGTTGTGGTGACAGAAGGGTTCTTGGTAGATGTATCCGGTTGTCTGCTGCCATCTATTCCCTCTTCCTTCATGGTCAATCAGCCGCTCCTACTGACCTGAAGATAAATATCAGTCACATTAGATAAATAATTATTGTTAACTGTTAAATTTCTTATTTATTGGTAGTAAATTCATAATTAGAATGAAAATAATATGATACCAAAATTAAGTAGCAAATAATGACTGCTGTTATTTTTAAATTAGCAGTAACACAACTCGGATCGGACTGTGAGGAGCCAGTGCATCATAGAGTTCTAAGCAAGGTTGAGACCGACTATTGAGTCGGTCTCAACCGGTATTGATGACACTATTGAGACCGACTAACTTAGCCCAGCTTAGACAAACTGAGATATCCCGATCCCCCTCTCAAAAGCCGTCATATGCAGAAATCTGATCTACAAATTGATATGCATCTTGTAGACTAGAGGAACGGGATTTATAGCCGCAAGGCCTTAGGCAACATGAGAGCTCGTTGTGAAAGTTTAGTTGGCGGGGGGGGGGCATTATTCTATTAAAAACTTAAACAACGTAGGACTAGCCCTTCAATTTCAAGTTATTTTCAAATGACTATGATTAAATGACTCATGATTGTGATTCAAAAATAGAGCAATATTTCTTTTCACAATCGAATGATTAAGTCTTGCAATCATCTTCCACTAAATATTTCACAGAATTTTCCATTTCAAGTAAATATTATTTAACTTTTGAACTTCACCGCATAATATTTAAATTAAACATATCAAGGTTAATTTATATTAAAATCAATATTCTATGCAATTTCATTTAGTATTATAATAAGTACTGCTTAGTACCAAATCTTTGACTAGTATAGAAAAGAGTATTAAGCCAAATATATTTTTTACTTAATTAATTCATGCGTAGATCGCCATACATAGGTCCCTGTTCAGATGGAACCAAGAAAGGGGGCAACCAAGTACTGGTCTCAGAACAAAAAAAAAAAAAAAAAAAAAAAAAAAATGCGTCCCGAATTACTACCTTTTCATGTAGTAGGGGGGGGGGGGGGCATTTTCTTTTCACATCCGACCTTAACATGACCTTGACCACGGAGACTTACACATTCCTTAAATGGGCAACAAAATCCAAAGTACCAATATTTACAACTGAAATATCAGTTCACGTAGCCAAATTGAGATATCTTACATAAACGATTTAATAATCATAAGAATGGTTATTAAAAGGGGACCTTTTTTTTTATTCATCATGCTCTTTCTTATTGCTTATTTCTATTACATTCAAACAATCAAAATTTTTCGTACCAAAGATTCGTACCAAACTTTTTCGTACTCTGCAGAGAAAGGTTTCGAGATTTAGGTTGGCAATACTGCAAGAGTTGTCTGTTTGTTATTTGGTTTTTAGGAGCATTAGCAACTAAGGCCATATTGCTCCTGGATATGCGGTGGTCATTCCCTGACCTTTCCGCATCCTCCGTATTTGGTGGTGACGGGCTCGAACCCCGGTCTAATCAAGAAGCGTGTGCTACGCACTGCTGCTCCTTCCCACCTGGCTACGGAGACGCCTGCAAGAGTTGTCCTAGAGTTTTTTGGATGAAGTTTTTGACAACGAAAAGTGGTTTCTAATCGCTACCCTGAGATGTATGGCAGGGAACTGGCATGGCCTCCAATGTCACTTGTGATTTTATGTGTTTATGTAAACCCATGTGATTTTTATTTCTAAGATTATCTCAAAGTGTGTGTGTGTGTGTGTGTGTGTGTGTGTGTGTGTGTGTGTGTGTGTGTGTGTGTGTGTGTGTGTGTGTGTGTGTGTGTGTTCGCGCGCGCTTCAGAAGAATACATTAACCATATTTCGGCGCTGAAAAAGGTGATTAAAGATAAAAAATTTTCTGTCGGAGGAAACTTTGGAGCATATTCTTGGCAATTGCACACTCCGACTGAGACAAGTTGAACTTGTTGTAGCATGAACTTTTTAACACCACTAAATAATAATTTCTGTTTTTAAACAATATTTTGTGTTATTCAGATGAATAAAATTATATGTTGAATAAGAAATCGCCTTGTATAATAACCTGCGTAATATTCAATGTCGATTAGTTATATAAATCTGTGTGTGTGTGTGTGTGTGTGTGTACGTGTGTGGTATATGAGATATAGATAGTATGACGTTAGTTATTACCATATGGAGATATGGGCTAATGCAGGAGTGGCCAACTTAATTTGTGATGCGATCTACTTTTTTCCTTCAAAATGTGCCGCGATCTACCATCTCAAAAATTTCATTGCACAAGGTGTACAAATCGAGGGATGACTGTATATTTAAAATTCGTCGTGATCGACCGAAATTAAATCCGCGATCAACTCGTTGGCCACCCTTGGGCTAGTGCATTGCAAAAACAATATGTACACTAAGACATGTAATAAAATGTATCTTATATTAGATTATATGTATTAGTATTGGCGAAGAGTAGTATATAACTGATAAACATGCTTAGTTAAATTTATGTAGTACACCTAGATAGATTTATGTTAGATTGTTAAAGAATATATATCTATAAGATAATATAAAAAATACCTATCGTTGCATACCTACAATCTGGGTGACTTTTTCATGGCTCAACTACCCATATTGAAAGGTAAAAAAAAAAAAATACACATTTTATCATGGCTAACACGGGGATTGCAACTTCCTAAGCTTTCAGTCTTCCCTGGAGGTCAGTTACATTAACTCCATTCTGAGGTCCACACGTGGTTTTTGGCTTGGACATGGTAAGTCAGCTTATAGCATTTGATTTTATCTCATTCGTTCTCTGTATGATCAACAATAATCTATGCGCACTATATACATTATAATATATATATATATATTTTTATAAAATTAAAACTCATACTAGTATTTAACCTTTAGGCCCTATGAATACATTGGTAACGCCATACTGCATATTGAATATTACAGAAACAGAGAACTCATAACCGTTGTTTTTGGATTCAATCTAGGTGGTTGACCCTTGAAATATAATTACCAAAATATGCAGTAATATATATTTTGCATATTATCTTGTGTGCGTGCATAGTATTAGGGTCAGACGCCGCTGTGGTTTCCCAGATCTGCGCACACTGTGAAGAAATACAGAACTACAGTACTGTAAATGCCAGAAAAGTTTCTGTGTTGAATACGTAGTTTTGTGTTGGGTTCTGTTGGGTGTCCTGGTATTTGGCCGCAGACCCCCTGGTGGAATCCCACGTAGCCCGCAAACACCGCTAGGAGGTAGCCATGCTACCCATTATTCTCTGGCTAGTCTCTGCCAGGGTCGCCTAAGCTTCCTGACAGAGACCAATGTAAAAAAAAAAAGGGTTAGAGTGGGTGGGCTTTAAAGTCAAGTGAGGGGGATGAAGAAGTATCTAGTGTGTATATATTCTTTAACAATCTAACATAAATCTACCTGCACATAAATTTAACTGTCTATCAGTTATTCACTACTCTTCGCCAATACATGCAATAATTTAAAATATATTTATTTTGAATTTATTAGAATTTGATTACCAAAATTCAGAATATTATGTTGAAAAATCGCTTGTGTTTTATTCTATGCGACCGAAGCAAATTCGACTAATAAGCCTGATACGCACAGTATACTCTCTGCTTTTCGTAACATTTATAGAGTATACCTTCTGCTAATTTTACGACTACAGCACTGACTATATACGGTATATAGTCAGTGCTGTAGTCGTAACTGACTATATGCAGTACTGGCTGCCTACATATACAGTATAGCCAGTGCTGACTACAGCACTGGCTATACTGAAAATGTGTAAAAGATAGAACAAGTAATGTCTGAAAGTATTAATTATCTGTATTGAAGAATTAATTACATAATTAGTATACGACAATCACTTATTTTACGATATTTTTGCAGGCATGAATAAGTTTACATAGCATAGCATAGCACATCAATTCTCATAACTATTTTGCACCACTCGATGCATTTATAAGCAAGATATTCTTTACGAATTAACGTTCTCATACTTTTTTTTTTTTCTTCAGCTTTACAATTGAAACGTAGCAAAGCTTGGACTGGACTCAGATGAATGTATTTTTATCGTGCAGCTGTGTGTTTTGCTGAAATAGTAAGATTATCGCTGCAATGAAAACACCTCTTATTAGAATAAGATGCGCAGTGACGTCACTTTGAGGATCGCCACACGCTAGACATGAAGTTACAAAACACAATGCGGCATTCAGTGCAAACGAAAACGGTACCGGGCTGAGTACCGTCGATCATCAGACAGAGAACAACGTTACATGTTCGGTGAGCAGCGCCGTGCGTGTAAGTTCCAGGGCTTCATTTCAGTGATGAACACGGAGACGCAACAAGAATAGAGTTTAATCCTTGCCAAAGAGAAATTCTGCTGATTCGAAATTCTGTGTTGTTATTAATTCTTGAGAAAAAGAGTTTTTGACTTCGATATTGATCTTTCAAAAACTTGCGAAATTAAGTTTAAAACTCATAACATTTGGGTGAATTATAAATCTTAAGGGTATAATACTGTATTTTAAGAGCGTTTGATGTAAAAAGGGCATTTATAATTAAACTGCTTAGTCAAGTGATATACCTTGAGCCGGATTTTCCAAAGAGTAGATCAAAAATAGTGACAGTATCCAGCACTCAAATTTTCATTGGCATCGATCAAAATAATCACACATTCAAAGTTTGACGTTATCTGTAATAGTTAAAAATAGTAGATGTTTGCAATATAAAAATAAAATCAATAGATTTTATCAGATTTCGATACAACTTTCCTTCCCTTAATGGATGCAAGCTGATCAACTATATCATCAAAAGTATTAATATTTTCTGCATTTTCTTTCTCAATGGAAACAATGCTTAAATTTAAAAGCCAAGGTAGTCTTAAATAAGTTTTATTATTTTATAAACTATCATGTCATATCTTGCAGCCTGAAAAGTTCGGCGTATCCTTGAAAAATCTTCTACGCACTTCTGTCTGCTAAAAGACAGGTGGATGATTCTTCTAGTCTCTATTGGCATAATCACTGCATTCTAAGCGGATCACTTGCCCTTGTCCTCGTAATCTCAAATTTCTTCAATTTTAATGAAATTAAAAAAAAAATTAAGATCTTAAATTGCATATGCAATAAATATCGAAAATTACATTTTAAATTAAATTTTTATGCAATGTCGCGGGTTGGAAAAAATTCTCATCTCACTAAGCATGCTTTTGATATCGTTGAGATGAATAGCACATCTTTAGGGTCAAACATATATTTGTTTTACTCTTATAATACGCTTCTTGTAATACAAAATATATGTACAACAGAACTTGTTAAACTAATCACCTGCAAATACCGACTAAGGTGACAAATTTCATGGTTTCAACAGAAAATATCCAGACCCTTGTGTATGGGATCTCTGTCTATTGTGTAATGCGATCACTTTGAACAGGTTGCTTTGTTTTTTTTTTTTTTTTTTTTCCTTTTCTTTAAAGCTGAAAATCTAAGAGATTTTTTATGTCTTATATATTTTTGATAACTTCAACATGTATTGAGATAGAGCCAATTATGAAACTAAGTTGCAACAACATGTTTTTACTTAAAAAAGTGCAGTCAAAATATGCTTTTAAATAAACAAAAAAAAAAAATAACAAACAATAATTATGTTCCTAAATCAACAACATGGAAATATAGTAAAAGATGTAGTATATAATGGGAAAATATGCAGTTTTAAATGAACTAATAATAGGAAATTGTTGTTTAGGAAGTGGATTATAATAAGTTAGTTGCGAATTCCTTTTTTTGCTCGTGATCATCCGCAGTTCATAGAATCATAAATGCAGATGAAGTTATTAAGTCACTTCTTTATCATCCTTTTATTCCGAAATAAATGTCTTTACCCCGTTGTCCTATTCCTCTCCCACCTTTAATCTCCTTGTTATAGTTCACTCTTCATTTAAATTTGCTTTGATTAAAATTGTGAGTTTTAGTAGTATTCAAGATGTCGCTATTCGAAAAAAATTAACTCTCAAAAAATTGGGGAAAAAAAATTATAAAATTTTTAGAAAACTACAGTGAAAGAAAAGTACATAAGCTTCTGGAAATAAGAAAGAGCAACAATATTAAGAACAAGCGAAGCGGACAATATAAAGAGAAGAAAGAAAAACCAGAATATCTCGAACGAGCAGTAAACTGTGTTTGTAGAAAAGTGAAAAAATCTGTTAACCAACAAGTTTCATTCCTTTTTGATATTAACCAAAAAGGCCGAAATTGATAAAACAGCCCTACTTTGGATCCACAGAATGAGAGTGCTTAATTCAAGAATCAGCAGTCCAATTTGCAAAAGAAACAGCAAGATTCTTCTTAAACAAAGATACTGTTTTATTAGGTGTCAATGCTATTGGTGAGAAGTTAGCGTAGCATCGTATTGCTACGTCGACGTTTAAAAATGTCGATATAGACAATGTAGACGTACACTGTATGGTACCATACTCAAGGTAATGTAGAATGAAAAAGACTTAGGGGTAATTGTACAGTCAGATATAAGTTCTCTGAGTAGTGCAGACAGGCTGCCAGAACAGCTGCCAGAACAGCACTGTATTCAATGATATACAGAAATTTTGCCAGAAGGAATAAAGAGGTGATTATCCCATTGTAAAAGGAAATGATTGGGCTGCGTATTGCGTATAGCTCTGGAAGCGTCATTTGCGGAAAGATGTGGATCTCTTAAAGAGGGTGCAAAGAAGAGCAATAAGATTAGTGATGGGAACAAAAGGGCGTTACCAGGGAAGGCTTCAATACTGAAAATTATAGCGTCCGGAGACCAGAAATCAGCGAGATCTGATTGAGAAGTTTAAGGCTCTGAATGGATTGAGTAAGCCCAATGACGATAGAATCCTTCCTCTTGCTCAGACAACGCACATGAGGGGATCATAAATTCAAATTGAAGGATGGTTGCAGGATAAATGTTCGAAAATGTGCCTTCAGTTGATTGTTGGTACCAACTTTCATTTGTTGTTGTGAAAGTGGTTTGTTTGAATAAATACAACGAAGAACCAGAAAATTTTAAAAAGAGGGGTTGGCAGGTGATATGGGAAGTGTTATTTTTTTGGCTGACGCTGTATAAACTTGCTTTCTTGCATCATTTACCACTACTAATGCAATCTGCCGGTAATCAAGAAAGCAAATAAACTGGCGTTCACATGTTTGTTGCATTATTCGTTGAAAGTTCTGCAATAAAAAAAAAAAAAACCGAAATGGTAAAATATATTGGTAGTACGAAAATTGCTTAAATGAATACATACAAGTAATTAAAATGAGACTAAATTATTCAACAAAACTTAAGATACTTTTGTGGAGAATGATCCAAAACATTTTATAAATACAAGATATGACGAATTTTCCATTATTTGTTTTTTTAATATAAAAATAACTGTTTAAAATGAAAAAATTAAACTGTTTCATATGATTTTATTTATTCTTATTTTATTCAATTAAAATGTCTACAAATAGTTAGAATTTTTACATATACCAATACGAGAACTATTGGTAACTTTAATGGACTAACTTCTGTATGGAAACCATCTGTTTATCGTGATCAGTAATTTCGGTTCCAGAGTTATAAGAATTGCACGTATCCACAATTAGTAATGGTGAGTGAATGATTCTTTAAAATTAGCTACTGGACTGATATTAAGCAGCAAAAAAGCAGTATCGAAAATTCTGTGTCATTTGGGAAACCATGCTGATAAGTGAAATACGTACTTGAATTCAAAATGCCGGATGTTTTCTGTTTTCATACTATAATTTGCATTGTTAGGGATCCTCTCATAATGTCACTGGAAGGGTTTTGCATCTATGGAATCGTGAGGAGTGATTTTTTATCTTATTGTAAATTTAAACTACAAAGAAATCTTAGTAGAAAGAATTTTTTTGAAAAAATATGATAAGTATTTCAAGTAATAAAAATAAAAAGCTAAATAGTAAAAATAAATATGGAAAAGTAAAATAAAAATATATGGGAAAAAAATCCGTAAGGAAAACAACGCGCCTAAAAAGAGAAAGAACCACTGAGGCATCTGAATCAGCCAGTGTATAATTTCGTTGCCTCTACTCTGGCAGACAGTGAATAGTGTGTATGCGGGGTGGGAAGCATTGTCGAGTCCACGTTATGTCAAGGAGTTAAGTAATAGTAATCGCCCTATAATGCAAGGAAGCCACAGGCTTTTACTGCATTGGCAAAATAAAAAAAATAAAAAATAAAAAAAGATAAGAAAATACAAATTACATGCTTCCCTCCTCCTCCCACAGGTAACTATCCAGTTGACCTTTGAATCTATTCAAACTGTCAGTCTCAACTACCTGCAAGGGCAACTTGTCCCAGAAATCAACGACACGCTGGCTAAAAGAAAACTTCCTGCAATCTAGTCTAAACCTCAACACCTGTAATTTCAATTTATGAACCCCAGTCCTGGAATTCTTTATAATAGTGAGAACTCCACCTTCGTTCATTTTACTAATCCCTCTCAGAGCCTTGTAAACCCCAATTAGATCACCTCTGAGGTGCCTGGTTACCAAGCTCTGTAGCTCGCGTAATTCTCATACGGTTGTCCTTCTGCCCTCTTACCATTCAGTTGCCCATCTTGGACCCTTTCAAGAATCTCAATGAGATGAGATTCAGATGAGGTCTCCATACTTGAACTCAGTATTACAAAATGTGGTCTTACAATTCCCTTATACAGTGGGATTATGACCTCCCTATCTCTACAGGATAACGTTAGATAAATCATCGATAGGACACCAATGGGCTTTCCTGGCTGCCTGTTTACACTGTTCAGAAAACTTCATATCTGCCAGTATTCTAAATCCCAGATCCCTTTCCTCCTCCACTGTTTTTAATTCAGCCCCACTAAGTGTATAATTTATTTGTGGGTTTCTATTCCCCAATTGCATTTAGCAGCATTAAAACATAGCTGCCACTTCTCAGGCCATCTTTAAAGTTTGTTCAAGTCATCCTGAAGGAGCGCTGCTGGCACTGACAATTAACGACTCTGGATATCTTTACGTAATCTGCAAATTTTGACATCACTCCTTCTATCCCTTCATCGATATCATTTATGAAAATGAGAAGAAACAGTGGTCACATCCACTTTTAAGTCTTCAGTCCGTTTCATTCTAGGCCTTATTCTCTTTACCTTTTTATCTACCCAGATCCTTTAGGGTAAGAAAGGTTTTATTTCCTGCAGAATCTCCCATACGTCCTACCATTATCTACTTGCGATTTCTTTTGGAAAACAACAACAACCTAATCTTATCCCCCCCCCTCTATATATATATATATTTTTTTATTTGACACTTTCTTGGTGCACTTTACCCAAAAAAAATTCTTATCCAGGAATCAAATATCAAATGCATTTATTCTTAAGACTTCTGCGAATGCCCAGGATTCGCGTGTATATAAAAGTAATTTACCTATAAGTTTTAATAATGTCTCTTTTAATTTTAAATATTACTTTTTAACAGCTCCTTATTTTTAGCAATGTATTTTTTATCCATTTCATATGCGCGATTATGAAATGGACGCGAATATCCTGCCTGCGTTTCTACTTCCGTTATTTCTCATCCTCAAGTACCTGAACGTTTTTTCTTATTTTAAATTTTAAAATTCACCCCATCTTATTTATACTCATCGCTTTTTGTCTTTTAAAATCAAACTTTTTTCAACACTCCCTCTGGTGATACCTTCTGTATATATTCATTTCATTTGTCCTGGTTATTAAACCTCTCTCACCTATACCCAATGTGTATTTTATTCCTCGCAATCCTCTAGTGCGTCTTGAGAAACACTTACGATGTAAATATTTCAGTCGTTACAGATTTCATCAGTTCATCCGTGATCAATATAGTTTCGTTACTATTCTTGATTTTTTAGAGACTTTCTCTTTAACGCTTACTCAAAACACAGGAAACAGAAGTAAACTAATTTGTCCGTTCATATTGCCTTTGGTGGGATCTCTTACTGAAATACTGCCAACTGTTCTCCGTTCTTTTTGAAAACACGGTTGACCTCACCTTAATTTTTTTCCCTTTAATCGTCCGCAAAATAACCTCTAAAATCTTAGCTGCATTCATCGGATTTATGGTTCTAAAATCATTATAATTAAACGCATTAAAGTTTTCTTTCTAGCATGAGGATCATTATTATATTTGTGAAATCTTGTACTGTATTTTGTATATTTTATTAATTACTTTTGTGCTTTCCTCATCCATTGCTTTTAAAAATCAGCTGAGATATCGTCAAAATTAGTTTCCTTCCCATAAAGAGTAGACTTTATTTTCGTATTATACTCTCGTTATCAAGAAACTAATTAAAAATGGCCCACACGAGTGTTCTTTATTTTTATTTACCCCATCGTCAACAACTACGTAATAAAATTTTAATAAGCGGTCCTTACTACTAAAAACAACTCACCAATATTAAATATATATATATTACAACATAAAAGATATCATATTATTTAAAAATTCAATTTATTTGTAAAAAATTATTTAACATTCTATTTCAAGGGAGTCAAAGAAGCGGTCCTCAGTCTTTTCTTGCGAGGCTAAAGTTTTATAAATTCATAGTGCCTGAACGAAAGTTGTTGTGTATGGCGACACGTAAATGGATATGACTGAATTTCAATAAAAAAAAATTCATAACTTATATAAACCTCAGAAGTATCGTTCGTTACGTAGTGTTTTACTAATGAGTACTGACCTTTGCACAAGAGCGGTCTGCGGGTCCTTATAAAATTGACGGCTATTGTTTCATTGGTTGAAACAGGTCGAATTGGATGAAATAGAAATTTAGCGCAAGAAGAATAAATACGAGAATAAATGCTCTTATATTGAAGTTTTACATTCGAAAATATGCTTGAAAATATGAGTAATTTTGATAGTTCTTACAAGCCAGAATATATTATGCTTAATACTCTGCTTTTCTTTTATTTAATGTAACTTTAAAACACTGAAAAGAACATTGAAATCGTGAAAAACGAAAAATCAGTGAATGTAAACTCGAGGGTCTCACTATATTAAAAAATGAGCACAGTAGGACTAAAGGTCATCAAAACTGAGAAAGTTGTCACCCCCTCACATGAACCCATATATTAATAAATATATGGGTTCATGTGAGGGGTGGCACTAAAACATATATTTGAACGGGTTAAATTTTTGTTCGTTTGTCCGTCTTAAGTTTTTAGGTTTCCGTTATCTTGCTTTTAGAACAGCGGGAGATCAAAGAAAGTACTCATAAGGACTTGCACAGCCACATCGCCACATCTCAGGGACGAAGGGGGAAGGTTGGTGGGTCGCGCTAGCTTGAACACCGATGTACGAAGGAAGTGTGCAAAGAAAAAGCTATAATCTTCAAACTCTGGAAAATACTGGAGCAATAAATGTTGAAGGGCGACAAAGTGCTAAGAAATCTATACAAGGGTTGTCAGCAGAGACAAATATTTGGACAAGTATTTGTCTCAGGAGAATCCTGCAACAGAAGAATCACTTGTTGCCATAGGTTTGGAAACCTATAGATTTCGGAAAAATTTTTGCTACTCTTAAACCCTATATGTCTGATGAGGCTCATTTCAACTTAAATAAGCCAAGAAAACAAACAAAAGTGCCACACAGCAAATTGGAGAAGAATTTGAGGCCATCGTTGCAATGCTTTTGAATATATTTTTAAATGAGGACACAATGTAGTTAAATTTGAAAATTCTTGGCACGCTAAAGTGGACCACTTTTTATAATTACAGTAAAATCACAGATAGAGAGAGAGCTAGAAAATGGAAAAAAAAAATTATTGACCGCATTGGCTGATATATTTGGCAGATGGTACACAAAAAATAATGGCTAAGTGATCATAAAACAGATGTATCTTCATTGACAACATGTGTGTGTGTGTGTGTGTGTGTGTGTGTGTGTGTGTGTGTGTGTGTGTGTGTGTGTGTGTGTGTGTTTAATCTCATTTTTGAGTTTATATACTACATATATTAACTAACTTTCAGTTATAATGCGGTTGCAGTTATGTGTGTTAATGCTATTGTAGCGATAATCAATTAAACATTATACGCACATTAATAGTATTAGGGCATGATTCTATTTAATTTTTGGGTTGGCGATCTGTGGTGTAATTTTTATTTTTAATTTGTAAGATATTTGTAAGAGCAGATATTTTGTAATTAAAAATGTAATTAAAAAGTGCTCAAAACGTTAAGTTTTCTGGTATACCGAATCAGCCTCATTACGAGAGGCATTAAGGACTTTATTGGCCGACAGAATTAAATTCTTACTTCTAAATAGGCGAACTGACAACAGCTAGCACACAAACTGCCAGTCAGTTGTTAGGCCTTAATACCTGTAATGCCTTCCCCCTCCTCTCCCAAAATAAAAATAAAAATTACACCACAAATTGCCAACCCAAAAATTAAATAGAATCAAGCCCTAATATATATATATATATATATATATATATATACACACATTGCGTAGTCAATTAAGATACAGATACGTGTACACTAGCTTTACTTATATTGTAAATAACAGCATAACTTAAGAATTGGTAAAATGAATACAATGAATCAATCCAAGTCGAACGTTGACAATGCGTTAAAATACACTTTATTAGAAAAATTAATTTATTTTCTTAAATTAATCAATAAATTAAATTTATTAATTAATTTTTTGACCAGACAGAATGATAAGACGAAAATGTCAAGCATTGAAAAAATTATAATTACCGCTATATGTTAAAATCATTGCTATAAATTCTTAAAACATAAATAAAATATTTCCAAATAATAAAAGTATATAAAATAATATAATCAAGTATAATCTAATGTGATTCCAGAGCATATATTCTAAATCACGACCACCTAAAGATATTTAAAGGAAATCATAATACTCAATTTACTATTAATTTTCTTTTCATTTATTTATAACGTAACGTATCTTTTTACGAATTTTAGAGATGAATGCTAATATTAGTATTCATTTATATCAGCATACAGATGAATACTAATATTGTTTATGTCAAGTCATATACACATTGCGTTTGTTAGGTAAGATAATTGTACTGAGATAATTCCTGATGGTTTTAACGTCACAAACAGATTCGAGTTAGAAGTCAGTGTTTCTGTACTACATCATCTATATTGTGTGCGTGCAACCTACCTGTCGCATTTTTTTCAGGGGTGCTCTCAGGGTCGGTGAGCGGCCCTGTCCCCTCTGCGATGAAGCCGTAGCCTTATCGGCAGACGCCATTTATTTCTTCTGCGATTTGTTGGACACAAGAAAGCGGCACGCGACGTTCAGCTAATGGCGGCCGTTTTCACTCACACCTGCTCTATCCCCATGTTAATGGTGCTGTTTTTAAGGGGGGAAACCAAAGCAGCCAGATGAATAAAAAGTGTGCCATTTAAGCTTGACGAGAACCGGAAGAAAAATACAGTTTAGGGAAGAACTAACAAATGACGCCTACATGTTTGCGCTGAACTAAGGTATCAAACAATTGGTCCGTTGAAAAATGCTGTGGAAAAAACATAACTTTCCTAATATCATCATCAATACCTTTATACAGTGCATGTTAAAGCACTGTGGTTTTTCTAACGAACTGACGGCACTCAAGAGCCAACAGCCAATCTCTTGCATCCACAATTCCACGCGTCTCATTACGTCACTCATTCACATTTTTCGGAGAAGAAGCTTATTATAAAAGAGCTCTGATAGGATAACGAAAGGGAAAAAAATATATCTGTCACTGAAAGAGAAGCGGACTTCGCGAGGAGAAACACGACATCGAGACAAGTAATGTACATAAGGAGAGGAATTCAGCTGACATGGTTATTACTGCATAGTTACTGTTATTACTGGAACAGAGTGACAAACGGTGTTTGCCGTTAATCTTAGGTGCTGTCATGGATGAGCATTTCTCCTTGCAGAAGCAATAGCATAACCAATAATGCCCTTCTGTGTATTCGTTAATTGAAATACATCATGCAGAATCAGAAACAAGATTAGCCTCAAATTACGCCTTTTATTATTTTTTTTTTTTTTTCTGTTAAAATGAAAATTGTTTCTTTCAAAAAATGTGGGTTTAGTCGTGAAATTAATAGGATGGCATTGGGTCTCTTATGAACAACTGGTGTCTATGCTACCTTCATGTTCAATGTTTTTAAATCACAATGCGATACGAGATAATTAGTTTGCTGTATCATATCATTTATTATACCATTAATTAAAAATTAATGTTCAGTTAAATGAATCATTAATGGAATGATATGGAATCATTTTAATCAATAATATTTTAATAATATTTATCTGTAATGATAGCAAGTTCACTGATATTTCAATACTTTATGTAGAAATCGGCGTATTATCATGATGGCAATTACTAAGTATATGTCTGAAGCCATTAAGATACTGAAGACGCTGCTACTTAAAGATATTTCTTTAAGTATTAGCGTTAGATCTTTGTTCGCTAGATGATGTGGGCAGCAATTAGTACCCTTTCAATCAGCGAATCAGGAGTGATAATAAATCAAAGAAAAACCTTTACATATCTAATATTTTAGGGACTGAGGGAATAGCATTTTAGAATAATTAGAATAATTTTAAATAGTAATTTTAGAATAATAATTAAAATAATTTTAGAAGAATCTTGACGCCCTCTGCTCCACTAAGTAATGAAATGTCAATGATTAGTTGAAACCTTTATGACAGACGTAGATGCCATTTTTACGATGTGAGTAAGCAGTTAAGGTTTAAAATTTTGGAAGAATTACACGATTGTACAATTAGCTTAACAGATCCAACGCCGATGACGTGGAATAACAGAACAGATCATGGATGCCAACTTGCATAGTAAGAGCTGATATTCCAGGTCATCAGCCTTGGATTACTATACAAGGAAAACACAAAACTGTAATACTTCAAGTTTTTAAACGTTAATTAATTGTTGGTTGGCATCTTAAAAAAGGGAGCTCCAACATTAAACTTTCTGCTAAACATAAAAGCCATGTCTAATATGCATTGAGCAAGGTAGACCTGGATGTCTTCTATAAGTTTCAGAATGTTTCAATTTGATGTTAACGAAATGAGTAGCAACTTTCTCTTTGGTTAAAAGTTATTTTTTTTTTTTTTTTTTTTTTTTTTTTTGATTTGGTAGTTGTTGGCGCATCGGCTTCTGTGGCCATATTGCACCTCCCAAGGTTTTTGCAGTACTTTGATCCAAGCCCGAGGCGGGAATCGAACCCGCGACCTTTGGGTTGCCGGGCAGGTACTTTACCCACTCGGCTAGCCCGGTCGGCCGTTAAAAGTTATAAATTCTAAGCAGACGGAGAATCTTGTGTTCTTCTTTGATATTTCAAAGAAGAACACAAGATTAAGTTAAGATCTTCTTTATGCTGTAGTTTGTAAATGTAGAAGTCAGTTGCATTATCGTCTGTAACTAAGTGATATGTATAGCATATGTACAGAAAACGACGGGAAATAAATGAAAGGAGTGAATTTGAAAAAAAAATTCCTTTAATCAAATTAGTAAATAATATATGAGATTGAGATAAATTTGTTCTCATTGTTATGAGAACAAATTTATCTACTTATCTCATAATATATGAGATTTGAGAACAAATCTCATGAAATTTATCTAGAAGGTTGCTGTCAAATGACCAGTAAAATCCCTGGTCCAGCTACAAAGGAGATAAATAGATTTTGAAAGTTACAAAGTGATGAATCTGAGGAGCAGAAAACATCAGATGACGGAAAGGGCGATGCGATAAGAATCACAATTTCACTAAAATACAGGCGCCTCCGTAGCCAGGTGGGAAGGAGCAGCAGTGCGGAGCACACGCTTCTTGATTAGACCGGGGTTCGAGCCCGTCACCACCAAATACGGAGGATGCGGAAAGGTCAGGGAATGATCACCGCATATTCCCGGAACAATATGGCCTTAGTTGCTAATGCTCTTAAAAAAAAAAAACTAAAATACAAGCGTTAGCCACATAAATAATGAAAACGTTCGTTTTTGCTAATGATCCCTGGTACTAACTTTCTATAGGCGGGACCCTACTGTGGATATTCAGCGGTATGCTGAGACAAAAAATTTGACAAGCTGAGGGGAATTTCCATTAATGGATGTCAGAACACAACGTGCCTTACAATGGCTGTAGAAAATTTCTTGTTTTCAGTGTTTCTGGCCAATACTAGTCAAATTTCAAAAACTTGTAATATTTATTCAATGAAGATTTTATGCCACTTTCAACAGAGCCATACTGAACTTCTTATGGCTAGTCCGCTTTTCTGTTGATTGACCAATTCCAAAGTATTCTTGAAAAACGATAAGTTATTGCTATACACTTTATATTCTATTCCAGGTTTAGGAATCCATGCAGTAGTGAATAGGCACCGAATGTTTAAGAATATTTAAAAGCCCTCTGAAACCGAATCTGTTGCAGATAGAAAGAGAACTCTTGGGAGGGTTCTAAAAAACTAACGACCGACTGTACTGGCTTTCTCTTTTTGACGAAAAGCTTGGGTCACAGCAACTTCTGAAGTTCAAAGCTTTTACTAACAGACTTCCAATACCCGGAGACATACTGCTCTCTCTCTGCTTGAGATATGTTAACTATATTTTCTCTATATTCTACGATTCCTCTATCCAGCAATTCTGTATGGCGTCAAAATCTGGGAATCTGTAGCCCCACTACGTTAAAGCGTTTGTATGCTGGAGAATATTGGCTTCTCAGGAGGGTAGCATTCAAAAATCAACGTCACAGCTCCGTAGCACTTCTGAACTGGCATTCACTCTCGAGATAGAAAGACTTCCAGACATGATGCAAAACATTAGGCTTATTACCACTGTGAAGATGCTCGCAGGACTCATCTCGGCGCCGAATATATAGGATATATGTGACTAGAGGGATTACCCTTGGAGCCCTCAGAGTTGGCACTTTGCACTGTGAAAACAAGGCTCCACCGAGCAAATAGGTTTTTGCCGAATCAGCAATCGTAGATGGATTACATATGATTTAGAATACGTGTGTGGTAATAATATACGAAAGGACATATATAGATATTCGTTAAAAACCGTGAGATGAGAAAGTTATTAAAGAAGTGAATAAAGAGAGACATAATATGAATGGAGACAGGAAAGTAGAAATTCTTCAAAATACATTACAAGAGGCTTCCAGAGTTTCAATGAGAAGAATTAAATATCATGAAAGATCTGTTCCATGGTGGAGCCAGGACTTGACTAAGCTGAGAAAAGAGGTGATTGGTGCCAGAAGACTAAGAATGCCTTCTTGGTACAAAATTAAATACAGTGACATTCGGAAGCAATATAATGGGCTAATAGTTAAAAGTAAAAACAAAGCGTGGCAAGATTTTGTACAGAAGGAGGGGAAGTATAAACATGGGCATATAACATGACAATCTTATAAACATGGGCTGTTTATAAGATTGTCATGAATAAGACGAAAGTAGAGCAGGTAGGACATACAATATAATTGATATTCAAGAAGACGAAACTATTGATTGGCATGATACAATAGAAAAGACCCTGGAAAATTTGTTTCCAGGAGATTCTGAAGAATTAGAAAGTGATTATCAGAGGAACGTAAGGACAGAGAATGATGACTATATCATGATGGAAAGGGATACAGAGTTTATGTATGATGAACTGGATGATGCAATCAAGGCTACAAAAGTTAATAAAGCTCAGGAAATCAATATGATTGCAATGGATGTAATGAAAAGGTTTTTTAAGATAAGACTACAGGTTTTGAAGTCCATTTTTAATGAATGTCTCAAAGAAGGTCGATTTCCTAATATTTGAAAACGTGCTGTGCTGAAGAATCGTGCAAGAATGGTTCGGAGAACCTGACGCGGATTTTCACCATCTTTCCTGTCCCACTACATTCGCCTGATCTCAATCCTATTGAGAATGTTCGGGATATGCTGGAGAGAACTATTCGGCAAGGAAGTCCTCTTCCTTAAACTTTGTCGCAGCTACGCGATATTTTGATAGAAGAATGGAAAAAAAATTAGACCGAAAAGCACTAAAATAGCGTACAGAATCCATGCTGCACTGCACACTTTCTGTTATTCGAAACAAAGGCGGCCCGATTCGATACTGAATAAAAGTTTGCTTTTATTGAGTATCGAATCGGGTATGACCAGTACTGAATAATGATATGAAATTAAACAGTTGTAAAAATTCATGTTTCTGTTATAAATAATATGCTCTCTTTAAAAGTATTTCACCTCAATTCATGGATATGATATTGAAAACCAGTTGGCATGTTAAAAAACTAAAAGTTATTTGCAACCAACACTAGAATAAATATCAAGAGCCATATGCAGTTTAAAAGTGTAGTCTACAAATTGTTTAAAACACTAAACGTGTGACATTAATTGTACAATGGAATGCTTCATAATGTGAGCAGAGGATATTCTACTCACATCAATAAACAGAACTTCTCAAGAATTATCCTCGTTAGCTTGTGTGTGTGTGTGGGGGGGGGGGGGCTCAAGTCTTTGCCTGTTTTGCCAGACGAAAAAAATCTAAGTTTCGGGGGGGGGGGGGGAACTTGCTATCCACATCTGAGACCGACTAACTCAGCAACGGGCTGGGTTAGTCAGTCTCAAACGTGGGCTGTTATAGGCTGTTTTCACCCCATAAAAGTTCCTGGCATCACTGACAGGATTCGAACCCGGGCCTTTTACACTCGATGTAGGGAGGACGGTGATTATAACCACTGTGTTACCCGCCGGACAGATTTTGGGGACACTGTTCCAGATGTGGGAACAATATTCCAAGGTAGGGCGATTTGAGCTTTATATTGAGCCAGTAACTGGTCAGAAGAAAAGTAACACTAAAAATAAAATGCAGTTTTTGAGATGCAGAGGAAGCAACAGTTGTGATGTGTTTACGCCAAGACAGATTGAAAGTCAGGGTAATCACCAATGTAATATTGTAATCTTGTTCAACGTAATGTGTCATCATCTTGTTCTAGAATCTAATTGTCATCGAGAGGCTTGCAGTATAGCAGCAGTAGAGTCTTTCAAGTAATATTCATAAACGTCCCAGATTCATAAGACCAGAATAACTAGTGTACCCGAGATAAGTATTTCCTATTTCGACAGAACCACCTTGAAACAAGCCGATCTTCACTCAAATTACAAGCGCTACAGTTGTGATGTGTTTACGCCAAGACAGATTGAAAGTCAGGGTAATCACCAATGTAATCTTGTAATCTTGTTCAACGTCAGGGTAATCACCAATGTAGACTCACATTTGCGATCTGATTCAAACTAAACTTACAGAACTTGCGAGGCAGTCCTATTAGAACTTCTGTTTGCAACCTGATCCAAATGAAATGAATTCACAGTACAAGCTGTGGGAAGCTACGGTATCTAAATAGGATGATTTCATTTAGCGCCACCATCTTAAACAATACTGAAACAGGGATCACTATTCACTATGTTAAAGGCAAAATGGGAAAGAAAGTTTTCAGAAACGCAACACTGCAAACCCCGAGGTTCAACTGTATATAAATAATGCATAAATATGCATTATTTTTATACATATTTATATATCATAATATACATATTTATATATCATAAGGTGAATCCAATAATTCCTGTTTTTTATGCATATATGACAAAATCAGGTAATATTATTATCGCAGGTGCAGTAACGGTTGACAACAGAGATCACAATGTCTTTGTTCTCGTTCTAATGTAAACATTATTTGATGTATAAATCTTAAGAGATTTAGCGTAAAATAAGTATCAATTAATGCTTATTCCACTAATGATTTCTTGGTAATAAGAACGTAGTGAAAGACATTAATTGTTGTCTCCTGATAACGGACAGTTTGCCTACCAAATGAATTTTGGGCAAGATCTCATGTACGAAGAGCTGTAAAACATAATCGTACAAACAGTACATAGTCTCAGTGTGTACATAACATAAGTTTATTACTAAGTGCATCAATCTCATATTGTGATGGCACCTTCACCATTCTTTGGTATCGCACTACACAATTTAAATAAAAAGCACTGCTCCAATGGAGAAAAATATTTCTGTTTATTTAAAATGTATGCCATTCCTTCCCCATATCGAGTTTCGGCTCATTATATGCAGCAATGAAACACTGATTTCAACTTGCTAGCTCCCAAAGGTAGAAGAACAGATGAAAAGAAGAATAAAAATATGTGTGTAAATGGAGCCATTAAAAAGAAAAGGGAGCCCCACTCCATCGACTTCTCGATATTAAATTCTCAGCTGGCAAAATTCTTGTACATCATTCACAAAACCCCATGAGCTCAGAGAACTTCATATCGACTGCACAATTACTCCCAGGTCTTTTTTATCCTCCACTTCCCCGAGTGTGGTACTGCACAGTTGGTACATTAATCTGGGATTATTGTTACATGCAGTACCTTGCATTTGTCAATGTTAAACTTCAATTTCTACTTCTCAGCTCATCTACCTAATTTTCAGGGATTTTGTCGCAGTAGTATGCCTTAATTCCTCATTAACTACTCTGCTAATCTTTGTATCATCAAACTTAGACACCAAACTTTAAATACTTACATCATATCAGCAATAAATATTAAAAACAGTAAGAGGGGCAAAGCCGAACTGTGATACCCACTTATAAAGTTAGTCCATGAAGAGCAATGGCCGTTTACTCTTTACTACTCGTTATTTACTTTGTGAATAATAAGTAATAAATTTATTTTTTTAAATAATAAGTATATTACTCATGGCGAAGTATTTATTATATTTTACAAAGTAAATAATGAGTAATAAATGCTCTTAATTCCACTTTGCTCTGATTTATAAAACAATAAAGTGAAACAGTATCAAAACTTTTTCCTGAAATCTACGTATATGAATATTAGGACTAACCTTAGCATGCAATTCTTGTGTGTGTGTAATCATATTCGAAATTCTAGATCTGCCATTAACAAATTCATGCTGCGATTATCTCGTAGCTCCATCCGTAATGAGATGATCTTTCATTATTTCTTTAACTACTGAGTACATTATTTTTTCAGGCAGAGAAGTCAAATTTACAGGGCTGTAGTTATTCAAGCCCCCCCCCCTTGAAATACCCTTGTGAACAGAAGACACATTTGCACATCTCCCTGAGAAGTCTGTACGGACTTCTCTCTGAATCCAAGGAATGCGCTTCGTATTATAGCTAAAACGTCAATTAGCTGTTTTCCTTTAATATAATTGGACAGACTCAATCAGCCCCAGGTCCTTTTCCCACTTTTACCTGCAGCAATTTTTCTTCCAGCTTCCTTTAAATTATCATCAAGTCATTTAATTCGATATCAGTATTAAATAGACGTCTGCTGTCCCATCCATAAAAACTTCATGTGTGAATAGAGATACAAAATATTTATTCAGTTTGTCAGCCACAGTGCAAGATCATCAACAGCTATGCAATTAATATAAAGTGGTCCAATACGATTTATCCCTTTGTTTCTAGCATTAACATAAGATAAGAATTCCTTGCTAGCTCTGAAGCAAAGACTTCTCATATTCTAGTTTAGTAAGCCTAACCCTCTGAGTATCTTAATCGCATACCACATAGTTACTGTAGAATTGTGTGTTCCATCACAATTTATTTATCCCATGCAGTTTTCTTCTCTGCCACTAAACTCATCAGTTCAAATTTACATCTATTTCCTTGTAAATATTTATATCTATCTATCTATCTATCTATCTATCTATCTATATATATATATATATATATATATATATATATATATATATATATATATATTTACAAGTATTACAAATGAAAATAAAATGAAATAGAAGCAAATATAGATGGAGAAGTTATTAACCACAAAATGCCAGGCCTAGTTGAAGAAAATAAGAGAGAAAGAATGTTTAGAACCTAAAAAAAAAAAAATCATTAAGTAAAATTAAGGCTGAATTAAGGCTGAATTAACAGGCTAATCATATGTAGAAAAGCTGAAAAAGAAAAAGAGGAGAGGGTAACAGAGATAAAAATTATAAAATTAAATTCAAAATTAAAAAATTATAAAATTAAATTCAAAATTAAAAAATTATAAAATTAAATTCAAAATTAAAAAATTATAAAATTAAATTAAAAATTAAAAATTGGTACATAGATCAGGTATTTCATCAGGGGGCTACACCTGATCATGTGTTTCTATGCAAACTCATGTTGATGAGTTTGCATAGAAACATATCAGTAAAATTAATCTCCAGAAACATGAGTAAGGTAGCCCCAACGCAGTGTGTTTAGATTAATAAATTGAGTCGAAAGTATGTAAGAACGCAGTGTGCTTAAGTCAAAAGTATTTAAGTTAAAAGCATGTAAAAAAAAATAATAATAATAATAAATAACAAGGTAGCGGTACAGAAAAAGGAAGTAATACAAGGTAAGGGAGGGAAAAGAAATTAAAAATATAGAGGCGAAGGTAGTGAGAATAAGAAAAGTGAGAATGTCTGAATCCTCTCGTATTACACTAATAGTTCAACGGACGGAAGAACGAAGAGCAGAAAGTAGAAAGATGTAAAGAGAAAGAAAAGAGTTTAAAGGATACTAGTTAAGTCAGGTGTGTAAGTACCCAACCTAATAGAGAGGGCCTTGGCTGTGAGAGTGTTAGTAGAAGTGGAAATTAATACCGCTAGCTTGTAATGTATATTTTGAGTGATAGATGTATAAAATATATGATATAAAATATCGGGAGAAAGACTAATGAAAAGGAGAAAAATTAAATACCTATGATATTTGGCAGCAACAAGTTGGTGGAATATAATAAAATCAAGAAATGAAGATACAATTATGCGAACATGATTAATAAGGTACAATTATGCGAATATGATTAATAAGAATGGAATGTAAAACAGAGGGAGAACTATGACAACGACGGTGGAGTTGCTCAGAAGAGAACTATGGGAGAGCCCTCTGTAGTCAAAGTAAAATAGAGAAAATAAGATTGATCATAAGTAATTATTGGTAATATTAATAAAATAGAACAAATTAAAAAATGAAAAGAAAAACTTAGAGAGTGAAAGAATACGAACATCGTTCTAATAGAAGTCATAACAGAAGGGTGTGGTCACTTTTCAAGCAGTGGAAATACCACCATTCAAATGTACAACTATACACCTATACAAGTATCAAATTAACATTAATCAAGGTGGAACATGGTGAAACGGAATTTTCATTTAATAAAATCAGAGATTTTTTATAATAAAATCAGAGATTTTTTATAATAAAATTTAAGAAATTAATAGGAATGTCATTATTGCGAAGTTTGATATAGAGATCATTTAAAGCAACAACGAAAAGTGATTGATTGCTGTTAATATTAGCCAAACGGATAATTATATTGTATATTGTAGATTATATTTTTATGAACCTTAATAGAAACGTTCGAGTTCCAATTCGTAAAATAAATAACATTAAAATTAAATTTGCTTCTTTTGTCGAATAATTCTAAATTATGACGAAGAGGGGGACTGTTCAAAGTAATACTGAAATCAAGAAAATTTGCATGTTGGTTGCCAATGTTTTCTTTATTGAGAGTGAGTTCAGTGGGATATATGGTTTTTGCAATATTTTCAAAGTGAATATTGAGAATAAGAATGTCATCAACATAGCGGAATGCAAAAAAAATTAAGGTTCGGGTTGTTATGAATATATAGATCTTCGTAATAATGAAGAAATAAATTGGATACTATACTAGAAATTTGTGATCCCATGGGAACTCCTCTTTTCCCTCCCTTACCTTGCATTACTTCCTTTTTCTGTTATTTATTATTATTATTTTTTTTTTATATATATACTTTTAACTTAAGCACACTGCGTTCTTAGATACTTTCGACTCAATTTATTAATCTAAACACACTTTTAATTTTTTTTTTTTCATACCTATTCCATTTTAATAACTTCTCCATCAACATGAGTTTGCATAGAAACACAGTGTTTGGTACATGATCAGGTGTAGACCCCTGATGAAATATCTGATCTATGTACCAATTTTTAATTTTTAAATTTTCAATTTTTTAATTTTTAAATTTTTAATCTTGAATTTAATTTTATAATTTTTATCTCTATTACTCTCCCCTCTTTTTCTTTTTCAGCTTTTGTACATATGATTAGCCTGTTAATTCAGCATTAATTCAACCTTAATTTTACTTAATGATTTTTTTTTTTTTTTTAGGTTCTTAACATTCTTCCTCTCTTATACGGAGCAATATGGCCTTAGTTGCTAATGCTCCTAAAAACCAAACAAACAACAACAACAATAATTCTCTCTTATTTTCTTCAACTAGGCCTGCCATTTTGTGGTTAATAATTTCTCCATCTATATTTGCTTCTATTTCATTTTACTTTCATTTGTAATACTTATATGTATACCTGTATCCTGTTTTGCTGCTTGGCGCATTCAGGTACACGTACTGTTTTTCTTTTTTTTTTTTTTTTCTTTTCCCTTCCTCTTCTTCGTTTTCATATTTTATATATATATTTACAATATATATACAGTATATATTTTATATGGGTGTGCGTTAAGCACTGAGGCTATGAGACGACAATATATTGTGTCTGTAATGATTTGCGTTTTTCCATCGGTTTTCCTGTTTGCTGAAAAACCTGCTTTTGCAGAAAACAAACCCAGCCAGTTTCCGCCAGATAAAACCATGCAATCATCACCCCAAGACTAAAGTTGGGGTTTTCGCCCAGCAAACTGATCGAATAATACACGCAATTAGAGCCACTTTTTAAAATCTCACAGATTTAGTTTCTTTAGTGCTTAACATACACCCTAACTTAATCTAGTGTTGATTCGGTTTTTTTTCACAATGGCCGAATTAGTTGGTTTTGGGCGAGGGTTATTATAGTTTGATCTCCAGGAAACATGAGTTTTTTTTCAGCAAAAGCGCCCAAAAACTACACATTATCACATGGTACATAACACATTCCGCCACCTTCATCTACATATTTCCTGCCAAATACAACTTACAGAAATGCGCGTCCAATATTCGCAAGTTTTTTCTCTATCCCCAACAACTTCTATGCTGACGCAAACAAACCCAATGCCTACATGGTACTGGAGTACTAAAATTTTGCAACAATCTTTTGTGACATTTTTATGACAACTGAAAACAGTTGTGACAAAAATGGCAGATGATTGATCAAATAGTAAATTTGAACTATTTCTTAAATCATGATTACAACGGAATCAAATTCAGTCGTTATCACCAAGAACAAAATAGGCACTAATTACAATTATAACAGCTCATAAAATTATTTTCGTATCACTTACAATGTGTATGACATAAAAATAATATAATTCTCGTAAATTTATCGCAGAATTAAAAGGTTCGGTTTGTTTAGAATTCACAGCAAAACAACTAAAGGCCCCGAGGCATCAGTAGGCCTACATCGTTTCTGAAATTTCTTATATTCGTTGGTTTATTTGTTTGAAAATAAAGTTCAATATCAATTAGCGAGATTTTTCATATAAAAAATTTCTCAATTCGAAAAATATTCATTTGCCACGAAAATTTGAAATGTAGCTCAATTTAAATTAGTTCTTGTAATATTTCGACAGAATGTAAAAAAAAAAAAAAAAAAAAATACTAACTCATTATTAAAAACATCACGAGCTTTGAAAATGCGCTACTTCAGAATCCCTCCATGATCCTTTTTAAAAGATTTTTATTTTCCAAAACCCAAAAAAAGCTTTCCGAGCTAATCAGTATAAGGAGAAGTTGCGGGAAACCAGGAATGAAATCTTCCACGTAAGGCATACTGAAATGCTTGCTATAGAGTGCGTAATAAATAAATAATAAATTCTCTGTTTATACTCCAGGACGACCAAACGGTCAGAGGAGTCCACAAGATATACAGAATACACGAAACAGCACCGTATTCAGTAGTCAAGGGCTTGAACCCCGGTCACTCAAGGCACGTGTACTTATGCACCCGCACGCCTGACCATATAGTAAAGGAAATTCGTGAAGACATTTGAAAATACAATCAACAGCTTGTGAAATTCGTTGGTCAATCTTCCCGCAATTTGTTACATATTAAAAAGAACAAACTTGCTTTAATTGAATTATTGTAATCAGATGTCAATCAGATTTATTTTATAAGTGCATAATAATATGCTGCAAAAAAAGCATATTATTATGCTGTTAAAGCCATCTCTTTACCTTCGTCCGCAGCATAGTATCCCCATATCTAATCCGCCTTGTTTTCTCGTAGTTGTTCTTTCGATGTCAACCAGATCGTAAAAAGCGAGCCTTATTAAACTATCTCCCATCACAATAAAAAAATGTAGTGTCCACGCGAACAGCGGAAGGCCTTTCACAAAGAAAGATGACGTCTGAGGAGTTCAGCACATACTACACGCAAGGTACCTGACAGCTTAGCAAACAAAATCCCTCCGCTCAATTATGTCCCGGTCAAGTTTTTCTACAAGGTGCTAAAGGATACACACTCGTGTCCTTACGTGGAGGTGACCGGTTTATCGCTCTTTCTATCTCTCCATTCATACGTCATTTTCTTCCTGCAGCCAACGCTTTCCATGACACTCACTCGATGGGCCACAGCCATTGAAAGCACGGTGTGGCGCGTGCGCTCAACCTAACAGGTATGCACGATGCTTTTTCAACGCTCTCCCACCCTCCCCTTCAGTCACGGGGGGAGGGAACGATACGCCATTAACCCTTTCCTGCCTTCGCTCTGCTAGACAGCTTTTTTGCGTATCGACGTCTAAAGAATAGAATAAGGCAACAGATAGGAAGCAAATACTTCAAGTATCAGTAAGAGGTTTACAGCTACAGGGAGTTTCAAGTATCTATATTTTCAGAAAAAATCTCGCCAACTGGAAGCACTACTTCAGTTTAAATACTAAATAAAGTCCACATGAAGAGAAAAAATTCACCATTGCGTTTAGGGGGAAAGAGGAGTATTAAGGTGTACTTTCTTGATTAAATTCCCCACCAGAATATGTGATAACCAAGTCAGTAAACAAATGAATAACAAACATTTCTGTAACGAACTAAACTAAATTGACTCTATCAAGCATACGTGAAGAAATAAGCTTCTAAAAATTGTAGTTTCCAGACCTAATTTCCTTCCGAACACAACCGCAAGAGCATTTATTACATTAAGCTTCGGTGAGATTTCATTAGTAAAAGAAAACAATCCAATTAAGTATGCGTACTTCATCTGAAAATTAGTTGCGATGGGCAGACCACAGATCTCATCGTTTTAGGGAAAGGCATACTCAGCTGGAGCTGTAATCTGGATGCTTGTGAATCAAAGGCCATTAAAAAGAATGTAGCCTTGCCATGCTGCTAATGGAACTTCAGATTGTTCAAGGTCACGGCGATTTCGGAGTTGAGCAACTTTGGCATCACTGAAACTACCTTTAGACTAATATTATGCTGAAAACCATTTTAATAAAATAGCGTAGTTGGCTTTGATTTCTGTTGTGGGTTTATGCAGATGAATAACTAATGTGAACAATGCATATTATTTCATTTCAAAGAAAAGGAATATGATGAAAATGTAATTTTAGGATTTGAAAATCAAACGAAAAAAACCAAAGTGTTTTTCAGAAATGAATAAAAACTCAGCAGGCTTGCAATAACAATTTTAATTTCTTTTATAGAAAGGTTTATTTAGAAATTTAAGCTTACTCAAAGCTAATTTAATCAGCAAGACAGACTGCGTTATATTTTTGAAAACAAGAATACACAAAAAAAAAAAAAATTAAATGTTAAACAGGGACTAAAATCCAAAGATTTTTTATGAAAATCCCTAAGTACTATAGGTTCTAATACACGAGAGGCATTAGAACCTATAGTACTTAGTACAGTGCATCGATTGGAGGTTGAGAAGAAGCAAGAAGATATTTGTTGACATTGGACTTGAACTTCTATAGACTGTAATTTTCAGGAAATACGTACGAAGGAAGGTTGTTCCAGAAAAAGGCAGTTGAATGAATAAACGAGGAAGATGAAAAGTTGGTTCTGTGAGTTTGAAGTTGGGGAGTAAATGGATGTTGCCTGGTGTCGGTACATGTTCGAACTGTTTTGAAAGAGAGAGCGGGAATTATAGAAGCCAATTCAGAAGAACAGTGCCCGTGGAAGTATCTGTAGAAGAGGCATGCAGCAGAAACATTACCTCTATGAGACAGCGAGTGGAGAGACTCTGTTAGAGATGAATCATTAATTAACCTAACTGCCCTCTTCTGAATGGAATCAAGAAGCCTGAGAGAGATTTTGGGGGCACCATCCCAGATGTGGGAACAATATTCCATGGTAGGGCGGATTTGCGATTTATACAGAGGTAGCAGCTGTTTGGAAGAAAAATAACGCCGAGAGCGAAAGAGAAAACCAAGTATTTTAGATGTTGAGGAAGCAATATTTGTAATGTGCTTGTGCCAAGAGAGATTAGAAGTCAGTGTGATCCCCAAAAGAGATATATTATTTTGCCTAGAAATCGGAGTGTCACCAAAGATGAGCATAGGAGCAGAAGAATCCTTATTGCGAGATATAAGACAAGACTGAGTTTTAGAAGCATTGAAATGACCTAAGTTGTCTTTGTCCGACTGGAGATCGGCATTTAAGGAATTGGTAGCGAATATTCGAGAAGTTGAAGCTGATTGAGCAGAGCAAGGTTTCTCAAACTGGAAAGTGGAATACAATGTGCTATCATCAGCAAAACTATAGATAGGATTTCCAGTCAATGGAAGAAGGTCATTATTATACAAGAGGAAAAGAGTCGGGGAAAAAATGAACTGAACCTTGGGGGTACAAGCATTAGTGGAGAAATTAGAAGACAGAGAGCCATCTACCATCACCCTCAGTGAGGGTGATGGTAGATGGCTCAGAGAGAAAACTATATAACCAATTACAAAAAATACTGTTAGCAAACCATAAGCTAACGGAAGCTTGTTTAGAAGACCTTTATGCCAAAAACAAAGCCTTTGAGATGTCAAGAGCAACTGCTTGTGTTTCACCGAACATACCCATACAGAAATGCATATGCGCATGGCATACCAAAATGAAAATTAAAAACCGGCTGATATTCTACGTATCTGTGATACGTAGAATAATAATGCACATGATAATGTGCGCCTGCGCATTATCATGTGCATTATCTATGCGCATATTGCGCATGATATGCACATACGATGTACGCACACGGAATGATACTTTTATTTATTTATTTATTTATTTATTAAATCTGTTTATTGCTCTGCCAAAGAGCCACCCCCTGGACAGCTAGAAGCTAGGGGGGTGATATTACACACAGAGGTTAAGACAGGGAAATGTGCCTGGCGGTTACATGGGGCCCATGTATGCTTAACCCGACAGGTACAGAACTTAGTGTTTATTATTTTACATAAAATTAAAGAATTAAAAAATATTATTTTCTCTAAATTGCTATAAATTACATAAGCATGAGGGAAATATACAAAATATAAAGAAATGAGGCAGTCCTTCACCGGTTGTTACACATGGTTCTTCAATTCTTCAATCTTGAACGTAATAGTGCAGCCAGGCGTCTTTGGAGTAGTAGATTCTAAGTAAGAGAGGACCAGTGATGGCTTCACCTATCTTTAACGGGATGCATTGTTGTGGCATTTTCCTTCTGGTGGCGTCTCATAAGTGTATGTTTGCATATGTGTTCTTTAGTTTCTGACGTCTGTATGAATGCTGTTCGCAGAATCTATCCAGGTCGATGGCTAGATTGTTCATCAAATCTACCGTGACGTATCTGTGATACGTAGAATAATAATGCACATGATAATGTGCGCCTGCGCATTATCATGTGCATTATCTATGCGCATATTGCGCATGATATGCACATACGATGTACGCACACGGAATGATACTTTTATTTATTATTTATTTTTATTAACAACAAGATACAAAACAGGTAACCATTAACAGTGTATCTGAGAGCAGAACAATGAATACAATTGATAACAATAATATGAAATCGAAAAAGAAGAAGAAGATAAACATTGATATAGATTTAAAAATTAAAATCATATGTACAAAAGAGGATTGCATTAAGTTAAGTTACCGGTAAAACAAATAATAAATTAATTATTTAGAGAATAGAAAAATAATAAAACAATTAATAATAAGAAACTATAATAATTAGATATTATATTATATATAATATATTATTATATGTAATTATTATCGTATGTGCGCATATCTGCTTATGCGCATATAAATGTGCAATGCATATAAAGCGCGGATATTCTGCGCTTCAAGTGAGTGCATATACAGTATGTGTGTGTGCATATAAAGATATGCATACGAGTGTGCATATGCATTTATGTATGCGCGTGCTTGCAGAATGCCCTCACAATCTCTATTGGCTAATCCGAAACTACTTTTGAGAACGATCGATCATCGTAAAATCTAAATACCAACAGATCCACAGGCTATTTACTGGGGGTGTCCACAGGGGTCGGTTCTTGGATCCCTGGTCTGGAATATGGTGCTTCAAAACTGGCTACACAAATCATTTAAACATACTAAAGTCATTGCATTTGCCGATGATTTGACTGTTATCATCTCAGGTCATTCAAGATCGGTCCTTGAACTGAGAGCGCAGAAAGTCCTTGATAGACTCACCTCCTGGGTGGCAACCAACAAACTTCAGATTAATCCCACCAAAATAAAGATGATGATTTTCAAAACCAAACTTAACATAAGAAGGCCCCCCAGGTCAAAATTAATGGTATCCAGCTCCATCTGGTCGTGCAGGCCAGGGTCTTGGGCGTGATCATAGACCGCAGGCTATCATTCCTATCTCACCTACAACACCTTCGTGAAAAAACAGGAAGTTTACGGCCTCCATCATTAGAATTTCAAGAAATGAGTGGGGCCTGTCCAGGAAGACCCTACTCGCTCCTCTACTATAAAGTGGTATTCCTTACCCATAGTCTCATTCGTGGCCAGAGTTTGGTTCCACAGAGTGGTAATCGTAAAAATGAAGCAAAAACTCAACCCAATCCAGAGGGCAATGCTACTAGCAACACATCGCATCTGCCGAACGGTGTCCACTGCAGTAATCCAGGTTATTGCTGGGACTCTGCCATTAGACCTATGTGTAATATTTAGAGGATTATGCTTCAGGCTCAAAAAAGGAATACCTACCTCCATGATGGAGGTAGGTATTCCTTTTTTGAGCGATAGGTCTATATCATGGATATAGACCTATCGCTGAATGATGACAATAAAAGGGAAAAAGCTCGATGCTTTATAATAAATGTCTGGCAAACAAGGTGGGACAATTCAACTGTTGGCACTGTAACCAGAAATTTCCTACAGGATGTCTCCTTTGTGATGCCGAAGAAGGTTAGCTCATGGTTTACAAGTAGTCTGGAAGCACGTATCTTATTACTGGGCATGGATCCCTTAACGAAAAACTCCACCAGCTAGGCCTGTTAAACACTGACCTCTGTTTCTGTGGAGCAAAAGAAAACTGGCAACATCTTCTACACGAATGTGCCTGCTATGAAGACATTAGGAATGAGCTGCGAAATGAAGTCCCATCCTTCAGCATAAATCAAGTTGACCAACTTGTTCTGGTCCCACATCACTTGTCTGCACTCCAGGCTTTTACAGCTGCTGTCTTTGCCAGAAGGAAAGATATGCTAACAACTAATGTGGTAGCAACATAACCTCAAGCACCAATCAAAGATCAACCTATTGACCTTTTCAGGCATATTATTATTCTATTTTATTTTTATTTTATTTTTTTCCTTTCCCCTCACCTCTCTCTTTTTTTTCCAAAACCTGCACCACAGGTGAATGTCTTTTTTTGCTGGGGGGCCCATTCCAGGATCCACTGGAATTGGCCCCCAGAAGATCCTGGCCCACCTGCTGGCAACACCAGGTGGGTCAGAGTCTCTTTTGAGACGTTACGTGATATATACAGGGACTGGCCCACCTTCCCGTGGTGTGGACGAGTACCCAGAATCATCTGTCCAGGTGACTGATGCTTTTGGGTAGCCAAGCGATTAGGCACAACAACAGAACACACACATAATACACACAAACCTACGTCACTCACATATCTGGCCCATTTGTAGTGATACAGTTCTTCACAGAGATACGAGGCGGAGTTGAACGAATGTTACGGGTGCCGCCTTTTACATATACACATATCCATGTATGCGCGTGCTCATATTTTCGTATGTGCGTGCGCGCGCGCGCATATGCGCATAATTCCTAAATAATATTGATAACAAAAATACTACTCGTCTGGTTCATTTTTCGGAGTCGGTGCTATTATTAACAACGTAACGATAATTAATTCTAAATTACTTAGAATTAATTATCGTTACGTGCAGTCAATTTTTTACTTAACTATAATGGCAAATGGAAGTTTGAACAGAAAAGAATAATCATGTGAGAGATGCTTTCCTCTGCTAACTTCAGCTTTGCCTAATCAGGTATGTACACAAATGATTCATTACACCATAATCATTACATCAACATACCATTAATACACTAATTCATTACACCAATATATTTACATAGCATAAAGCTAATTTTCTCTGCATCTTATTCAGATTTAATTCAGCTACAGCTTTTGGCATCTCTCTTATTGCAAATTGCAACAGTGTTGGTATTCCTTACACTCAGAATGCTTAGTTAACTGCAGACAAAGGGACAATAATTGATACTGAAAATAAACAGAAGTACTTCTATACTTCTATTAACGAAGAAGTGCCATTTATTTAGAGAGTAAGAGTGAGGCAACTCGTGATTCTTTACAATATGACGTGTGTTTTGTTTTTGTTTGTTCTTGAAGGCGTCCATAAGCATGCTTTGCATGATATGGATAATAAGTATAACAGCATGAAGTTGTCTATAAGTTTAGCGACTTATTTGCACATCATCAGTGGGAAGCTAGCCTAGAGAAAATAAACCAAAATGGCATGAAATAAAGACTTCTTCATTTAAGCGTACTAAGCAGAACGAGTCAAATGTTGTTAAACCAGCATTCCACTGAAAAATACAAAAAAATTCGTGGGAGGAAAATTTATTATTAGTATTGTTATTATTTCTCCCTAATGCGGAATTTCATCCTGTGACAGGTACTGTACCATGTGCGCGTTGCTATGTTCAGCTATTACTGTTGGTTGAGAAACTCCAACTATTCTACAGGTGTTCAGGATTGAAATCTGGAGTTCCTTGTAGGTGTTTTGTGGGAGGCCTATTGCTGCTAGGTTTTTACGGAGACCCTTTGGTACCATACCTGTAATTGACACGGTGATCGAGATGGCCCAGTGGTTACGAGGCTTCACCACCAATGTGATGGACTCGAGTTCGAATCCCACTGCGAAAAAAATCGCGAAAGTTGCTTCATCGGATCTACCTCCCCCCAACGTGGAAGTGTTGGCAGAGAGTGGTGCTATCTGGTGCCGCTCCCAATAACTATCACTCGCTACTGGATTCAAAAACCCAAAAGCTAAACAGGTCCATCTCCATACCTGTATGAAGATGACAAATATAAATATTGAACATACTGCATCGAATGGTACAGGATAAAATCACTCAAGTTCAGGTCCTAGGCAGAGGGGGGTCAGTTCTAAAGGTCGGAGACAGTCTTCCCAGGAATCACTGTCGTTCGTATGGCTGTTTTTTCTTATATATATATATATATATATATATATATTTTTTTTTTTTTTTTTTTTTTTTTTCAATGAAATATAGAGATTTATCGGAACATTTGAATGGTTACAATAAACGTAAGTATTACCATATAAGTCCTTATTTGGAAGATTTCTACATTTTATTTGGTGTTCTGATTTATTTTCCGCATCAGCACTTGATGTTAACTAAACTGAAAGTAAGAATATTTCTCAATAAAGAGTTCTAGTAAGAAAGAGTTCTTTCTTAAAAGAGTTAGAGTTCCTTATAAGAAACTATTAATGTAAACATTAATGGAGTTTAAGGGTTTAAAGCAACGTTACGCATTAGATATGCATACTAATTAAAGTATCATTTATATTTCTGTTTGAAATGTTATAAATTAAGGCAGAATGTTAAAGGGGGAAATGCCATTTCAAATTTATTGTTTAATGTGAGACAAATAACTTACTCCTGCCTCCGTCTTCCACTTGGTCTTTACCACGACATCTGCTTCCTGCAAGAAAACACAAATAATAAGAAATAAAGAGAGTTAAATCGGAAATCAATAAAGCAAATCGAAACGCCATAAATATTTTCATTCTCCTAAGTTTACAAAAAGTATAAGAAATATAAGATTTAGAACCTACCCTATACATATAAAGATTCCAATTAACTTTTTCATTATAACATCTAATTTAAACTTCTAAAATCGTTTTCCTTCTTGACAATTCCAAAATATTTCCAAAAACACCTGGAAAGGCTTATGTTGGTATGAGCTTTATGATGCCAGGGCGTGCATGTTTCCTGCAATACATAAATGTAATACCAGGCGGCCACCTCCCTCACGTTGGGCAAGCTCTTTTTTTTTTTAACCACTGATTTTAATAGTAAATCTCGCTTCTTATTCTTACCATATAAGTGTCACATACATACATATATGAAAAGAAACTAGCAGAATAGCTTCTACGATGAATTTCATCCATTTATGCTGAAACGTGTTTCGTTTTTGATTTTACGAAATAGATTCACGGAATTTTTGGTTCATTTAAAACCATTGATTCGGCTTGAATATTTATATCAAATTTATGGCTGCTCATCTCAGTATAATGAACAAAGCATTTTACAAAGTATTATATACTGGAAGAATGGAAAATAAAGTAAAACTAGTCCTCTCAGAACTCAGAACAGTCTAGTACGCTTACAAAGCCTAAGACGTAGCTTTTTCGATCTTTAATAAAAGTTAGAGGAAAAAATTGTAACATCTTTTTTTGTTACTTAATTTTCGAATCTTGTTTCTAATAAAGAGAAATGGACGCAATGTTTCTTTCAATTCAAGAATAAGTGAAATTCGACGTTCTCCCCATACCTAATCAAATTTTAACGCACCTAAGCAAATGAAAGAGCAAAGAAAATTGACATAAGCTATGATGTGAATAAAATAACACAGAAGTAACGCATGACGCTAAATTAGATCTTGAAAGTTTTAGAGCTTAAGAAGCTTTAAGATGAGATAACGCATTGCTATTGCTGTATAGAATCCTTTGTTTTTTGTGCACATTAAAATAAATAAGAATATATTTATCCAGATTTTTCAAATATTTAGCCATTAGAGATGAATTCTGGATCATTTGCTACGCTACAGCGTTTTGGATTTGTATATTATTTTTCGAAAGGTTATATTGCATTTTTAACAAAATAAGAACTCTGCAAGAGAATAAATATAATCTTCTTTCATATAAGCTCATAATCAATTGCCTTAAAATTAAAACTATTTTGAGGTGTGGAAAAGGCATGGATTTGATTCCGGTCTGGACAGAGAGAACCTTTATGGACTTGGTCGCATCGTAATGGATTTGGTAAATTTTCCTGCGTTTTTTTACCGGACACTCGAGCTTTTTATCCCGAAAAACGACCAGGTTGGTTGGTTGGTTGGTGTTGAGTTTCAGGAGTATCGGTGACTAAGGCCACGTTGCTCCGTGTGTATTGTGTATATATAAACTACGTGTGTTCTGAAGTCGATTTTCTATTTGTTGGACGAAAAACCAGAGTTTCCGCGGGGGGGGGGGAATAACCATGTTACCCTCGCCTTAGAACGACTAACTCAGCCACGTTGTGAAAAAGGCCCATAAAAATTCCTCCCGGGATTCGAACTCAGGCCATTTCCACCCGGTGTGGGGAGAATGGCAATCCTACCAACTGTGCTATCCACGAGGGCGAAAACGACCACAGTCATAGAATATATGCAACTCACAAACACGATAATAGAACTCTCACTGGATACATGACCATTGACAAGACATAAAAACGGCAATATTTCCCTAGCGCCTTTACGCGATCTGAGCCAGGTGCCCTAACCAGGCTCACCTCTTTAACCCCCTTCCTCGGCAGGGGACGGTCCTCCGTTTCTCCCCTCTCACCTGCTATCCCCATCTTTTCCTGGTGGAGCTTGTCCCCACTGACATTCCTGGGGATGTCTTCACTATTATCCCCATACTTAAATTTTTCCCCCAGCCTTCAGTCCCCCACACTCTACCTGAACCAACCGAGTACACCCCTAAAACAAGCTGTGAAATTCCAACACTTTAATCTAACTTACTCGTGACTAAATACTTTTCGGCTTATCAATAATCCTGGCGCCTACCTCATCTTTTTTTTTTAACCATATAGGCACTTGCCACTGAAATCTTCGGAAACTAGGAGGCAGGGCCTGCCAGAGTATGAAATAAAAGCTACTGGGTACCTGACCTGCCACCCCGTGATAAAGTGTGAGCAACGGTGGGTCCCACTAGGGGTACAACAGTTAAAAGGTCTGAGATACAACGTATACCATAACATTACACAACAGAACACTACCCATATACCTTTGTAAAATTTCTGGCCTTCACAGAGTTCTGTGTTACACAAACAGAGTACACAACTCGGAGATGGAGGGGGGGAGGACCCTTGGCGCAGTTAGACATCAAGTACTTAACACTTTTTTTTTACTTCAGTTGCCTCAGTATTTATTTCAAACCACATCGATTTATTCAAAATCCCATTTAAAAAAACTGAAATACAAGTACTCTACATCAGGGAAACATTTAAAAACTCAACTGAGTAGCATCATCAGTCGTAGAGCGGAGAAGGCTAAGAAGCACTGCATCTCAGTAGCTTTCGTGCGTGCACCATGATATACTGCTCTACAGGCCTGATTGGTGCTTATTTAGTTCTAACCACAAATAACTTGTATTTAGTTTTCAATAAACTATCCTAACATTTTCACATAGTTTAGTAGTGACTTTTTTTTGTATTAATATCTTTTGAGAAAGGTTTTCTTTACAAGGGAGGATTGCAATTGTCATAGGCATAATCTAAGTTGTTTTAATTTCAATGGGATTAAATGGCAGTTTTAATGAATACAAAAACTAAATAGAAAACATTCAAAGAAGTTATTCTGAAAGCTAAAAGTTATTTATGCCAACGAAGAGTTATTGTTCAAAGTATAAACAAAAATGAATATAAAAAAAAAAAAAACTGATGACCTTGGGGAAAGAGAAAACAGGTGCATAGAATGATTATAATTTATTATCTGAGAAGCCCTGAATCCTACAATAAATATAAGTAGTTTATAAAAAAGTAATTAGGAGGTGGAGATAAGAATGCTGAGGCAGATTATGAAAAGTATTTGGCTAATACTTCAAAGCATTCTCTGCTTATTTAGCAGAAAAGGAAAGGAATCAAACATCGTGCTTTGGTCTCCCCATCGTTATAATAACAGTAACGATGATTCTGAACTCGTTTCTGATAATCTCAACAATATTTTACATCTACATTCAACTGAATGTGAGGAATTGTTTCGCCTGAGCATACCAGTGGCTTAGATAACACCAGCTGGGAGTTGGATAAATGATTTTATAACTGAAAAAACAAAATTATTGCAATTAAAAGTCAAGAAGGCACCAAGAGCTCATTCTTTCCAGTTATATTATATCACTCCCTTCATGGACTAATGTTATGAGTGGGGTCCCACAAGGATCGATAATGAGTCCCTTAGTATTTCTAATATTTCAAATGTTTAATAATGATAAAGGTATTTAAAGTTTAATGTACAAGGGTTACCTACACTGGATCAAGTTGGGCTATAACACTGAAAAATGCAAGGTCTTGATCTGGGTGGTAGTAATCCTAGAGTAACATACCATTATGTAGCATCAAATGACTCTGGAGTATACAATGCAATATAACATATTATAAACAACATAACAATGTTCATACAAAAATACAATACATATATAAAAATATAATACACAAAACTATACAATCTGACATGTAATTTTCTGAAGAGTACAGACAGGCTGCTAGTATATATCATGGAATTTCGTCAATAATAGAATAGGAGCTTTACTAATAGAGATGAGGTTATTATTCCTTTATATAAAACAATGGATATGCCACGTCTAGAGTATTATATACAGGTTTAGAAACCCCGTTTTAGGAAAAATATGTGGACTTGCCGAAGAGGATGAAGGTTGGCAAGATTAGTTAAGGGCACAACAAGGTATTCTTTAAAGAGAGGGACTTTAATTCTGTAAGCTGGTGTTTGGAAACTAGACATCTGCGGAGTGATTTAATTCCGATGTTTAAGGCTTTAAAATGGTTGAATAAACGAAATGCTCAGGGAATCTTTACAGTTAATCATGTAGCATACAGAAGAGGGCATAAATTTAAACTGGGGGAAGGGAAAATTTCAGAATAGAATTCCCTTTGGTCAAAGAATGGCTAACTCTTAGAATAACCTCTCACTTACTGTTGTAGAAGTTGGAAGTTCATCCAAATCTAAAAAGGGATTGGACAACTTGAAAGAAATAGGTAAATGAAGTGAGGTGAGGTTGGTTACGCTTAGCCTTGTTTTTTTTTTCTTTTTTAGTGATGCTACACAAGTTTGCATTTTTACATCATTGTGTCAGTACTAATATCAATAATTATCCATTATTAAATTCAACTTTCCACAAAATATGGTACTTAATTAACCCATGTGTCAAATTATAACTTTTCAACAGGTTTTATTTTATGCCTGTACATGATATTGTTCATATGCAATGCTTATATGAATCATTGCATATGAACATAGATAAAATGTTGTCAATTCATTACTGCCCATCAGTTTGTATCGACTTATATCCATAAAAGGATAATCTAATGTGTGATGAAAGCTGTCTGCCCCAAATTCGATAGTGAAAAATTATTAATTCACAACACACAGTGAATGCGCTGGTTCATGTACTTTACCATAATGCTAGCAATCAAATGTTGAGGGATATAGCTGGAAATATTGTGTCCAGAAAAATTTTAATCACATTTTTATGAAAGTAGGATGACATTTTTTTATTCCTATGGCTATAAATGAAAACATTCCTGCATATACAAGGATAAGAACTGCAACAGACTGCAACTGAAATAAACACACACCAAACAAAAAAGTCAGGAGGGGAGAAAGAAATAGGTGCAATGAGAACAAAGCACAAGCGTGTCCGAAAATTTCCCTGAACTTTGCGTTATTCTATTTTTCGACTACGGTTGGCTGCACGAGAGACTTAGAACAGGAAGCGGCCAACGTCCGTTCCCAACTGGCGGTACATGACCACAACAACCCCGCCTCCACTAGACTGGTTTTCTCTGCTCTTCTAAACTATCAATTTTCCAACGTCATCAACTATTCACTAGTACTAACCACCACCAGTGTGTGTGTGTGTGTGTGTGTGTGTGTGTGTGTGTCGTGAAGACGGGTCAACTGGTTAACAGAGAAGTCCATTTGTCACAACAGGAAGACAACATCTGTTTATTTGAGATAAGCATGACACGTGGTCTTTGTTATTTAAAAAAAAAAAAAAAGAATTCTGAACGACAGGGCCCCACTGTTTAGAAGCAACAGCTCTTATGTGAGAGTTGCATTTTTCCGCTTTGTTGCTGATAAGGTACAGAGGCATCAGAAGCTTCGGTACTGGCAAGGTAAATATTATCATTATCATTTTGATAATAATAATACTAGCATTTCACAACAGTAATCTATTCTGACGGTGAAAGACTGCAACCTATTTGATTTCGATAACATCATTATTAATCCAGCATATATATATATATATATATGTGAAATACACTTTTAGAGAATAATTACTATTCTCTAAATTGTTTACATTAAGTAAACAATTTTTACATAATAATGAGTTTTTTTATAATGCGCACTGAATAAGTAAAAATTAATGTAATAAGATGAGGATAAACGAATTACAATTAATAGCGCAGAAAAGATGGAAGAATATATAAATAATCAAAAACCAAGGTACATTATTTATCTTATCAAGAATCCACAATATAACCAATATGACCATGGTTTATGGAAGCATAACACACACACACACACACACACTCTCTCTCTCTCCCCCTCTGCCATTTGTCACGACATTGTGAAACGGAAATGACGCAAATTACGCCTCTTCCTAAATAATTATAATCACCATATACACCTAAATTATTAATTATATGGATTATCATCAGTATTTTTGCGATCTCCCTTACCTCACCAAAATTGACTCATCACAAAAAACACATTACTGTATGTGATGATTAGTTCGCATTGACTAATTTGGTCACAATGGGCCGAAACTATATTGGCCGTATAGTCTTTGTCGTTCATTGTCTGTTCAAGAGTACATTCAAGACTGATTTGTACATTGCGAATACTGAAAAACAGAAGAATAACCGAACGTTCGGCTAAAGTCCCAATTGAAGAGATTCATTTAGTCATTTAGAATTTAGGAAGCGAGTTAATTGCGTCATTTCCGTTTCACATTTTCGTCAAAGATGTTTTCCCATAAAACACCTTTCGCGCGTACAGCACACGAGTTTCTTTTTTTTTTTTTTTTTTTAGGATTTCTACAGTTTAGGATGGTATTTGAGCTCAAACTCAAACAAGTAACATTATATACATATAATGGACAGGTGTTGAAAGACATTGTTCTTCAAAATATCATTCAACCTCGGGATTTCAACCCGGACCTTTGCAAATGAGTGACGTTACGTAATTCATAGTTGTTGGAAAAAAAGTTTTCTTCACAAGTAGATAACTTTCTTTGTAATTTGCGAAACACACATATATATCTAACCAAAATAAGTGCAACAAGCCACTTTGCCTTTTACCATTCAGTTTATCCAAGTGTACCAACGGTCTGCAAAAAAGAAAGATGAAATATATTTTCAGCAACGCGTACACAGTAGAATGAGGACATTAAATTAACAGAACCATTTACTTTCAATACACTTGGAAACAAAATGAATTTGGAAATAGTTAAATGTGAATAAGTTATTTGGGGCATTTTCTTTACGTAGAAAGGCAAGCGACTATTCTATAAAAATAACAGTGAAAGTGCTTTTTTAATACGGTGGATCTGGAAAGCTCAAAGAGTAGCTGATTTAACCTCAAATCCCAATATGAACTGAAATGGCACCAAAACTGCATTTCCTGCTCTGTCAGCTCAAACATCTAATAATTTTTATTCTGTTTAATCTAGGAGTAAAATTAATACCGTACTTCATTAGTTTTAAGCATAGATCTTTCTAGCCGTTGATAATGGCAACATACAGTCGGTGTTCTAACCTAAAGGTATGGTAGGTAAAGTTGGCTAATCGAGTTAATATAAAGAAATGGAAAAAAGTACACTGGTGAACACGCATGGGACGGATGGGTTGCATGACTGAGAAAGATTAGTGAAACAGGAAGGACTGAAGTTACATTAGATACGCTCAGTAATTAAGTGCCTAGCAATGACAGTAATAATTATAGTAATAACGATAATGGCGCATAATATTAATAATAATGTTTATAATTATGAGCTTTCTTGCCAGGAGACATAAGAGTAGGAGTACAGCGGCGAAGACCGTCAGTGTCCTACGCGCTGTTGGAGTTTTAGCAGCATTGGCGACTTGGACCACATTGCGCCTTTTTGTATTGTCTGTACACATGTGTTCATGGGCTGATTTGCACGTTGTGTGGGCTGAAAACCTGGAACAGCTCACGGCAAAAAAAGCCCTACTCCCTCTGACTGAGACCGGCTAACTGTTTTACGTGGAATTATAGTCATAGTATAAGCGGTTTCCCCCTCCCCCTTTCTTTTCTTTTTTTCCTTTGGCTGTTTCCTATTCATGAATAAATAGGATTCTCAATTTTTTAATCTCATTTTAGCCCCCTAAACTGCCTTGTCTTCTTTCCCATGCTAAATACAGTATTTGAATTCACAAGCAAAAGAAACTGTTTCAATACCAATCAAATTCCGATGAAACGAATCCAGTTGGCACAATACGGTCTAAGTCTCTGATGCAACTGAAACCCAATGGCAATTTTAGGTCAGGGGAAAACCAGTTTGGGGGGGAGGGCTATGAGGCATGTCATTTTAGGCATCAGTACGAGATATTATGCCTGCGATGCGTTGTATTCTATGGTATATTTTCTCTAATTCGTCTAAAATTAGCCGATGTAACCTCAGACCCAAATGTGAACTAAAATGTGCCAAAACTGCATTTCCTTGTCCGCCAGTCAAACATCTAATGAGTTGGACAAAGTTTAATCAAGGATACAGACCAAATGAGAAAGTTATTTCTCTTGATTAAACGTCGTTTAATCAAGAGAAATAATTATTTTTCACTGAATCCTTTTTAGTATTTTATACACAAAAAAATGTTAATCACAAAGTCACCTAAAATTCATAATTTATAATATAAAAATTTTATTAAAAATTTATATATTCATAATTCATTCTGGCATAACTACATATTAATGGAGGAGCTTTTTAATAGTTTACAGGGAGAAGATAAACGAAAGTCTTCAAAGAAATCAGAAGCATCCCCATTATCAATTTGTTTAACAGCAGAAGCTTAAGAAACTTATTTTAAACAGCCTATCGTGTCTAAAGTTCTTGGTTTTTTAAAATTCTAAAATGTGTTTATATTTCGAAATTTAAGGATGAGCGTCTGGAAACAAAAATGTATTAATTTCACGACAACAAAGTAGAGAAATTGTACTTACAAGAACACTGCCGAGTTATGACAAAACAGGTCTTAAAGTTATTAATGAAACTGAATTTATAGATTTCTGCAAGGTGATCAGGAATATCGAACTTGTTTATGCAAAGCATTTATGGTTCTAGTTATATTTTATGTTACAACGTTGAGCACAGTGAGATCATTTTCCCATGACTTTCTGCATAGCGAACTGATGAAAACTAGTTAATGTACAATTGGTCGTAACTTGAATACGGGACAAGGATTTATACAACTATTAAGGATTAATCTAAACTGGCTTTTAAATAGTCTTCTGCTACAAATACTCCGAGGGTTTAGAATTAAAACCCTTGGAGTATTTAAGAAAAAACAAATCACATTGAAGTTCACATGGCATGTGTGTGTGTGTGCGCGCGCTTCCGTATGTGTTACTGAGCGTGCAGAACACAATGATGCTGTAAGGCATATAAAGCGAAATAATCGCTTTTTAGGCTGCCCAACCTTCTTTACTGCGTTATCTAAGAGGAAGCTAACATTAAACTGCATATTACTAACCTATACTTAAAGGGGAAAAAAATCCTTTTTCAATAAACGCACGTGATCCACACCATCAGATTAATACAAATGGTGACAAAGAAAATTACAGAGAAGACCCCTCGTTGTTAAACACCGCCTTCAGGTGAAAGTTCAATTATGCAGGTGCTCAAGTGCTTATGGAATCCTTGAATGAATGGTTCAGTGGTAGAAGCCACTGTGAACACTAATCTTGACTAATAAAAAGAAACTAATTTGTAATGAACTTTAAGATTTTTTTTTTTTCTCTAGAGGTGTATAGCATCGCTACTGGACGAGGTATGCGGAGATCGAGAACATCTCGATTAATATGATCTACCATATTATTTTATTTTAGCAAACATAAAGATTGCTAAAATGAAAAGTTCGTAAATTTTATAGCCAATGAGGGCATAAAAATCCGATAAATGGCTGGCGTAATTCAGTGACATTTTATGTCATTTTGTCGGTGGTAATTTATTATCTGCTTATTATTAAACAAAGGGAACCACCTCGGGGCAGCTATTCAGTGACCAAACAGAGTTAAAACAGTCACTCCTATAAGATTCCAATATTTTTGAAAGCAGTAAGTGCGCATTTTTGACGTAGGAAGCTCGAACCCACTATACCCATGTCTGTCCAGCGATATTGACTGGCTTCACTTCTTTGGATTTTATGTGTTTCTTAACTAATAGCATAACCCCTTCTCCCTTCCTATCCTGTCTATCCTTTCTGTACACATAAACCTCCAAACAAAAAAGGCCTAAGCGCTGTGAATCTTCGCGTTATATCTCAGCCTCTGCCAGCGAAATACTAAAACGCTTCAATTTGAAATTGGCATAATCGAGAATATTAAATTGCTAATCAAAAGATGGTAGCTAAACGTTAATTTTTAAAAAGTCCATTCGAAGATGACGATAGAGGTATCAGCCTATCTCTAAATCACTTTTTGATATCATATTTACTATAAGAAAGAATGGAGAATTTTATATGATTTGCAGGAAATTTGGTCTGTATCCTTAGCCTACAGGAGCACCGAATCATATACCAGTTCAATAAATTGAATGCAAAAAGAAAATTATCTTACAACCATTACTGAAATTAAGCTATATTTTTTATGAAAAATGTAAAAAAAATTATAATTTTTTGGCAAGAAGTCTAAAAGGTAATGAATGCAGTACAAGGTAAAATAAACACCCAATAGATCCGTGACGAAGTATTGCAAATAATGAAAATAGTTTGCTTGTCTGTAACATGCCTGTAAGTATCTGGTTTTTTTTTTTTTTTTATGTGAACCCCAAACACGAGAGGTATTAGAACCTATAGTACTTGGTACCGTGCTTGGGTTTGAGGTTAAGAAGACGAAAGAAGATATTTGTTGACATTGGACTTGAACTTCTGTAGATTGTAATTTTCGGGAAATATGTATGAAGGAAGGTTGTTCCAGAAAACGGCAGTTGAATGAATAAATGAGGAAGATGAAAAGTTAGTTCTGTGGGTTTGAAGTTGGACAGTAAATGGATGTTGGCTAGTGGCGGCAAGTGTTCGGACTGTTTTGAAAGAGAGAGCAGGAATTATAGAAGCCAATTCAGAAGAACGGTGCCCATGGAAGTATCTGTAGAAGAGGCATGCAGCAGAAACAGTGCGTCTATGAGAAAGCGAGTGGAGAGACTCTGTTAGAGATGAATCATTAATTAACCTAACTGACCTCTTCTGAATGGAATCAAGAAGCCTGAGAGAGGTTTTAGGGGCACCACCCCAGATGTGTGAACAATATTCCATGGCAGGGCGGATTTGCGATTTATACAGAGTGAGCAGCTGTTTGGAAGAAAAGTAACGCCGAGAGCGAAAGAGAAAACCAAGTTTTTTAGATGCAGAGGAAACAATATTTGTAATGTGCTTGTGCCAAGAGAGAGAGATTAGAAGTCAGGGTAATCCCCAAAAGAGATATATCATTTTGCCTAGAAATCGGAGTGTAACTAAAGATAAGCATAGGAGCAGAAGAATCCTTTTTGCGAGATATAAGAGAAGACTGAGTTTTAGAGGGGTTGAAATCAACTAAGTTGTCTTTGCCCCACTGGAGAATTACCTGAAGATCGGCATTTAAGGAATTGGTAGCAGATTTTCGAGAAGTTGAAGCTGATTGAGCAGGACAAGGTTTCTCAAAATGGAAAGTTGAATGCAATGTGCTATCATCGGCAAAACTATGGATAGGATTTCCAGTCAATGGAAGAAGGTCGTTGATATACAAGAGGAAAAGAGTGGGGGAAAGAACTGAACCTTGGGGGACACCGGCATTAGTGGAGAAGTTAGAAGACAGAGCGCCATCTACCATCACCCTCAGCGAGCGATCAGAGAGAAAACTGGATAACCAATTACTAAAAACAGTTGGCAACCCAACACAGTTGGGTTGCCACTGTTTCACAGTTGGTTTGTGAAAAGCTTAAAGCTTATGTTATTGAAAGCTTATTAAGAGTTTGGATAGAGGAAATGCGTTGTATCCTCAAGAAAAATAATAAGATGCTGTTGTACTGCAATATAATTTTTGAAAAATCATGTTGAAATTTTGCAGCTGAGTTTCCTAAAATTTCTTACGAAATACATTCAATTTAATAATCCAGTTTTCAGAATGAAGAAATATTTGAAAGGGGTGATAGTTACAGTTTTGGATTTTTGATAGAAAAAACATTTTAATTTATTGTATTGTTTGCATCTACTACACTATTAAGCAAATTTTATTTATTTATTATTATTATTTTTAATATATATCTTTTCTGTTTAAATCTTTTTTTTCCCTTCCCCCTAGAACTACACAAGTGTAGTTCTAGGGGGAAGGGAAAAAAAAGATTTAAACAGAAAAAATTAAACACTTGATCTAAAAGTGATTTTAAGAGGTTGATTTTTGTATAGTCGACAACTGTTATGCAATACCAAAGAAAAATACATAATAAAATGACAATATAGAACGCTGATTCAAAAAAAATCTGCATTAATTTTTACAGTTTTTACTTTATTAAAGTAAAAACTACTGTATTTATTTAATATTATATTTACTTGCAGATAAAGCACTTAAAAGTTTAGTTAATAACTGACTTTGAAGGGGGGGAAAGCAAAAGAAAGAAAAGAACGAAAGAAAGAAAAGCGTGCTTTTGCAACAGCTATGATACCTCATAGCGCCACCTCTTCAAATAGCGCCATAAATCAAGGGTTCGAAGGTCATGGAGGAACTCGGTATACTGTACTTCCACAATACTACGAGCCACAGTCTGTTGGCGTGATAAGTAAATACCTACAACGGAACATCAATTATTATGATCCCCGATTTTACGTTTGTTTATTATTCCGGCGAAAATCCCTTAAGGACAATGTTGATTTTTTTTCTTCAAATTATATTTTTGCTACTTTCTGCATCCTTAAATTTGCGTTCAGTTGCTGTGTTTTATGGTAACCAGCGTAAAAACATCGGAGCTAGATCACGTCGATTTTCAACGCCACCTAACCGCGTGAAAAGTTTACCAACAAATTTTAAAGGACGTACTGTAAATTTTCTTCTTTTTTATTATTATTGCCATTTATTTATTTTATTTTTTCTTTTGAAACAGGATTATTTTACGTTTGGTTTTCTTTGTCACTTCAAAAACGTAAAATCGAAGCTTCACTATATATAATTAAAACATTAGCACATAAAAAAAGAAAGAAAAAAAAATACCTTAGATTGATGAATATTTGCATTTCAAATGTAAATATAAGCAGTGGTTCCGAGTCCAAACAGCAGTTTCGCAGCAGAAAGAAATAAATTAAAAACAATCTTTATATTTCTTCCATCAACATCGCTCAACGGAAAGACTTATGACTTTGGAATATGCTCAATGCTTCTCTGTGGAGCACTTGAAGCAATACTACTCGTGAGGACCTGGAGTCCCTCATATACAGTATCTTGGAAAAGAACTGCCCATATATTCTCCATTATTTAATCAATCGTTACAAAGTGGAATTTATTCCTCTGTACTCATGTTTGGTTTTATTCTCCTTCTCAATAAAAACGATGCGAGAGAATGCAACAAGAAGCATCGTAGCAGTATATTAAATTCTCTTGTAAAAATTTTCGAAATACAGTTTTTTCGTAAACTTTAGAATTTCGTAAAAAATGTTCTTATGCTACAACAACACGGATTTAGATTTAGGCCTGACGGTAAATCTAATCAGTCATATGTATCTTCTGATTTTGTCATCTATTTCGAAGTTACACACGAGCGCGTTCCACTCAGTGTCTCGCAGTCTTTTATGCAAGAAAGTATTTTCCTATGATTCAGAGATCCCATATGACCTTGGATCCATACCTACTTAGACCAACAACACTACAGTCGTAATCAATGGCACTTGGTCTCTGTTGTTCACTCTTAATGCTGGAGCCCCCAGAGTTCATCTCTAGATGCTCTACTTTTTGATCCTTTTAAGTAAATGATGTAACCTACTTGTTTTCAATAATTTTGATGTTATTTTTTAGCCTACGTTGATGACTTTAAATTTTATAGGGTAGTTAGAATTTTAAAATTTATAGGGTAGTATAAAAGCTTTAAACGTTTTCTATTCTTGGGCTCAAAATAATAATTTTTGTATTAACATTTCTAAATGCTGTGCGATGTATTTTTAGATCCCCACACTCGATTTACAACATATGACTATTCTATCAATCGTACTACTTTAACTAAGGTTAATTCCTACAAAAATCTTGAAGTTCTCTCCAGTCCAGTGATAATTTCCCTGCTATACATGCTCTAAAATTTAAGCCACAAAGATAGAGAAGACGAAATGTTATTATCGTGATAAACTGCGTTGACTAATCATTAATTCAAGTAAAGTAAAGCAAGGGCCTCATTCTAGAAGAGATCTTTAGTTATCGCTACCTTTCAAACATCTTTCTCTTCGTATTCAGGTTAGATTTTACGTGTTGTGTCAGCATTATTCGAGTCAAGATTCGCACACCATCTATGGCTGTTACTTTTTAACAACAATGCTTAGAAAAAAATTGTTTCGCCTTGCAGTAATTCATTGAACATGTTGTAAAGTGAACCCTGATCAAGTCTTTTACTTTTTATGGGGCTATGAGAGTGAAAGCAGTTGGAGAGAAAGACAGTGGAAGCAAAGTGGCGGCGTGCAGTGGAGTGGAAGTAAAGTTGATAGCGTGAAAGGGCTGTAAGAGAAGTGTCAACAGTAATGGATACGGTAGTCATGGCTGTCTACCGTACGCTTTAATTTAGTCATATCTATTATAAACATTTATAATAGATATAACAACCATTTTACAAAATATCTGTCTGTATCTATTCGATTTATCCAAAGAAGTGCATTTTAAGTGCAAAGAAGTGTCAGGTTATATCTTTACTGTACAATAAAGATTTCTTCTTCTTCTTATAGTAGTTCGGGTTCGTGCTGTCGAATCCCAAAACTTGGTTTCACCATTTTTCTATTTGCATCTTTACGTAACTGCCGAAGAAAGGGGTGAGCTTATTACGAACTGATCACTTGCTTGCACCGTATTAGTTATTTCGCGAACACTGAATAATAAAATTAAACTGTTAATAGCTTAGGTATGTTTTGCGATATACATAAGATTATTTTCCGGTATATACAATAGCCATCAGTTCGACGTAAACATTTAATGTATTTAAGATTTCAAAAACATCTTTAAAAATCTTATATAAACAAAGAAAAGTTTTACCATGACTGCAATACGAAGAAAGCACATAAAACCCTTCCGCATGTTTCACTGTCAGTCTTGTGGCATCACATTGCCAGATTCCTGTGGTCTGTCTCGTAGCAACGTGTCTCCCCTTTTAATGAGAATGCCAACGTGCACTACAGATAACCGAATACAAAAAAAAAAAAAAAACATCCTTTCCTAGCTGCTTTGTTAAGAAAGTTCACGTGGTCTGAAAGTCGCCAATCACATCCCAAGATTTAAGGGTCTATTTCAGACTATTTAAAAATAGTAGTAGGGTGGGAATTTTCGGGTCAGTAACTACATGACCTTCAGTGTCGGCTTTGGAAGCGTCCTTTAGCGGTTGCTTGCCGAAGTTTCGGTAAACAGGCGCGTCACCTTGCTGGTCAGTCAATGACCGTCGGAATACCCCTCGACAGTAGCCAACAAATATCCCTAGGAATAAACAAGCAGAAAAAGATCGCGGAGAAGGAAGATTTCGTTAACGATCAGCTTAGAATAATTCCCATCACTCCACCACAGCACCGTTCTGTTTGGTTTTGTTGAAAAAGATTACAGCATTAAAATCTTAAATTTTAACAAGTTTGGAAAAATCTGTAAAATGCTAATTAGGTGTAACTATACCTGCTTCGGAATACTGATAAATAAAATAAAGGCAATGGTTAATATAGACGCGATAGCTAAGAGCGAATAAATATCTTCCACGAAGAAGAATTTTCTCCCCCCCCCCCAAATAAAAATAAATAGAAAAGTTATTTCTAAAAACAGGCTGCAAAGATCTAAACATGAATGAATATTGAAAGTTTAATGGAATTCATTATTGTAGTATAATTAACCAGAATAAAATACCGTCCTAGATTAGGAAAGCACACAGCTGATTCTATCAATAATAATAATGTAAAAATAAATAAATGAAATGAAAACGACGATGCTATCTTTAGGCGATAATAGTATATGACACAAAAACATGCTTCCTGTAATGAAATGTGCTTATACTGAAGTACGTTTCAAAACAAATCGGTAAGAAATTAAGTATATCTAAAATGTAATGACATTATTAGGATGAGCGAGGTCCTAAATTAATCATCGAGCTCTGGAAATAAATGAATAAATAAATAAATAAACCGTTAGTTTAATAGTTGGAAACTTGTTAGTTGTGCTTTATTAATAAAGGCTGTTTTCAAAAGAAAGCTTTAGGTTGATGTGAGTAGATTATTATGATAACTACGTCAGCGAGTGAAGATGTGTAGTTATAAGGATAAATGAGCCTCTGTGAAGTCGTGTCTTCGCCGATTGGTACCCGCTTGTAAAACCCACGGATTGATTCCCACTGTTAATTTGAGAAACCGAGATTTATTTCGCATTTTTTCATTCAGTAAACATGCAAACCAGCCTTTGAACACTCGCAACAATTACTGCCTGCCTGGTTAGAGGACAATAAAAGAAAAAAGAGGCGGAAAAGCTAAAGAAGAAACATAAGGAAGATTAAATAAGTTGGCTTTGCCGCATATTGTATGCACTATTATTTTCGGAGGTAAGGATCACTGATTTACTCTGATTTGCTCTTTAAACATCTACAACGTTGCATATCTATTTGCCCACAATCCTTTTTTTCAAATATTCCCACCAAAAATATTTTATACTAGTTTATTCCTTCCTTATCTTGGAGTTTCCAGTAAAATGAGATCACACGATCAACACTCTTTGCTCTACACCATGATTGTTATATTACATTTACAATTGGTGCACCGTTTATTACCACCATCAAACTACGTGGATTCATTATTTCCCTAGAAGAACAGAGATTTGCTTTGGTATGGACTCCCACCATAAATTTTCGTCAGAGATGGAAATAACAATGTCTTTGTCATGCTCCTGAGGCTATTCCTGCAAGATGTGGACTCGATGGCACAACTCATTATCCTGATGAAAGTAGTCACCACGAAGGAATGCACTAGATCCACACATGCTTAAATAGGTTCTACAATTTAGGTATTGACTGGTTCTAAGGTTCAGTATTTACAACAAAACATGTTCCCACATTGCAGGGCTGCCTCAGCCGACATGCGATATTCTCAATAATCATAGTGCGCTGTCTCAATAATCATAACGTTCAATTGCTGCAATCTGTCTCATACACCATTCAAAATATCTGTATGATGAAACTTAAAGCGGAATTCGTCGTTCCAGATCACGCAATAATCAATATATTGCAAATTGCTCTACCCAGGACAGCTGTCAGCTAGAGTGTTGAGGATATAATTTTTGTGCAGGTTGGAAATGATTAGCCTTTTATATTAAATTTTCAGCATAGAGATAACTTTGGGTCCTTTTCTTCTTATATTGTTTATCAGAAAAAAAAAAAAATTATGGGGAGGAATCATATTGAGAGAATTATACAAATAGTATATTTGAAGGGAGAAGCCTCATTAATCTAACCTGATGAGGGGAGAAAATCGCTATTCCATCATTGGCACCACAGTTCCTAGAGCTTTTAAGAAAAAAATCTTAGAATCACATTTAGTGTGAATTCTATTTGATAAACATATCTGAAATATGTTGAATCAACCCAAAAAACAAATTGATTTCATCAAACATTTCATAGACAGGGATCCTCAATTCCAGTGCTTCTATTTAAAATACCTCCCAGTTGGAGTTTTCTGGTCTGATTTGAAACCCCTCATACTTTATACAGAAAAATAAATCACTGCATATTAAATTAATCCCCTATCTTATCTTCCATGTACCGGGGCAACTGCTATAAATAAAATTATCGTCCTCATTAATAGATCGAAGTTAAGTGTTCAAGAAACTAATTTTGTTTTAAATAAATATGAAATGTATAAGAAAACATCGCTTGAATTTAGCTTCGGAAGCAAAGGGTTTCAGAGGGCGAAGTGGAATAGGTTCTTTTGATGATGGGTTGCAGAAAAGCGAAGATAGACAGATGTTTTCATCTATCTATGAAGTAATCGGATGCATCGATCTCTTATGACATCCTGCTTTCATGGTATTCTTGCCAGTTACTGGATTAAAGAAAAGTCAAGATTATTTTGCATTCTTTTCCTCGTAATGAACTGTCATTTCAATATTACATTACTGACTTCGAACAACTATACTTATTTATCTATAATTTTATGTTTATAATTATGCGTATCCGAATGTACTGGAATACTGCTCTGCTGTGCAAATTAATTGGATCGAATAATGTTGAATGTTTTATTGAATGAACTACTGTAATATCCAAACATTCATATGTAATATGGGCAGTTTGATAATAATGCTTTGCATACCTAGTCTGATGATATTGTCATAATTGAGTCCATTATATTTATCCGATGATGATACTTGCGAATGTCAAGAAGAGACAGCAAGATTTCTTTCAATAAGTAGTCAGCTCCCGGAGTGGTTTCCATGTTTTATTGGAGAATAGATTTGGATATATGTGTGCTTTTTCATATTGGTTTTTGGAGCAGATGACCATATTGTGATATAGCACTGTTTGTTTGTTTTTTTGGAAGAAAAAAAAAATTCCTGGCAATGATTTATTTTCTCTCCTATGAACTGTTCCAGATACACTCTTGATGATATTGTGCGTGAATACGTCATTATAGGCTATTAAGCTGATAGCGACCTGTTACAGGTCCCTATTATCACTCCACATTCAAAATTAGTTCGGTAAAATTGTTTGCTCACTATTTTTAACCAGTAGTCATTTGAGCAACGTCTACTGAAAAAAAAAACAGTGTTCCTAATAAACTGACCATCGAATATAATCATTTAGTACTAAGGGCGGACCGATTATAGGAAGGAACTAAGGAAAAAAGTTTCCCTGTGCAGAAAATAACAAAGTCAAAAAGCCTAACTATTTTACACTTTTTTAAAATCAATATTGCAAATTATATATTCAATCAAAAATAAATACAAACTATAGCAATTTTTAACATGACCGATACAGCTTACTAGTTGTACTATTAATGTTAGCAAAACATTATTTAAGACTAGGTGATGACGATGGATAATCCAATGTTGTCACTGTTAACCTGCCAACACAACAGCGGAAGCCCATAAAAAGTTCGGTTGTCATTAACCAGACCGCATAACTGCAGTAAGTGAGAAACTCTCAGTGGTTCTATATAAAATGCGACTGTTAGTAACCTGAGCATGTGACTAGGTGGTACTGAAAATCGTTTTATCGTAGCTATTTTTAGTGTATGACGATAAAACATAGAAAATGAATGCAAGATTGAGATTACAGAAAGTAATCAGAAACATAACTGAACAGAACTTTAAACATAGTTCTTTCAGGATGTTCACTGAAAACCAAGAAGAAGTAAAATCACCGAAAGAATACATAAAATTGGTGCTCAAGAATTGAGTGTATTTGAAAACAGCAAATGAGGGTAAGGGATAACAAAACATCCCTTGCCCAGAAAGAGCGCTATCAGCCCACCTAGATATAGCACCTGGGGAACATTAATGAAAAATTAAACGGACTACAGCTATTCATATGCAATAGAATATTAAGTACACATTAGAGAAAATCAACAGAAGTTGCTTGATCGAAGGTACAGAGTTACAACATGTAACGAGTAAAGAAACGAAATATTCAATAGAAGAATCAAGTTTTGATTACACTGAGATTGTTTGGAATGTGATTAGAAAGACACTCTCTCTTTCTCCACATACGTATGTACGTGTGTGTGTGTGTGTGTGTGTGTGTGCAAGCTTGAGAGAACAGCTATAAATAAATTATTTGTATGAAGCTTAAGTGCAATATTCTAATGCTATCTGAAAAAAAAAAGGAAAACTTGTGTAAACTTTCTTTACCTTAGAACAACAAAAACAAACTTGATTATATCCATCTATCAAGGATAAATAATTTTATTACCTTGTAATCACTTTCTGAAAATTAAATTCTCTAAACAGAATAATGTTTTCAGAGACAGCAAAGTTTTTTGATGACTTTCAGTTGCGCATGATACGAGAAGTCGTTCATCAAGTCTTACAAACTCAGGCACCAACTAACTTAAATAAATAAGACTTGTTGGATAATCAAATTCTGGAAGGATAACTGCTTTAGAGACTCTAGTTAATTTCTCCAATTGAGTGGAATCGGTCTTCCATGACTAGACATTAGTTAAATTTGTTCTATACAACACTAATTTGCTGTCATCCAGGTTTTCAGTTGAACTCTTGTTACTCCTGCTAGCTTCAGTTTTAAAAATACATTATTCTAATAAAAAAAATTTTAATTTAGCATTACAACAGTGTACTTTTACAATACCTCTTTACCCTAGCACTGTTAGTTCCTTTTGTTGGTTGAGTGTTGTAGGAGTTTTTGGTGCATCAACAACTTAGGCCATAATCATATCCCACCGTATATGATATGTCTGTAAATTGGGTGTGTGGTCTGTGGTTGACTTGCTGGACAAAAAAACTAAGTCTGGGTGAGAAAACCATTCAATCCTCTCCTGAGACCGACTAACTCAGTCACGTTGTGAAAATGGCCCATAAAAATTCCTTACATCATTGACGGTATTCGAACTCAAGTCGTTTCCGCCCGGTATGGGGAAGACAGTGATTACAACAACTGTGCTACTCACAAGGGCTAGTTCCTTTTGTACACGCATACTCTGTCTATTAATGGCAATTACCGAACTGAGGCTGGATCCAAAAAGAACTTCAGAGAGTCACTCCAAAATTTGAAATGATTCCAATTTTTTCTGAAAATGTTTTCCTTTTTTGTGATTGAAAGAAAATGTAATGCCTTCCATGTAAATGATTTATAAATTATAAAATATATTAAACGTATATTTAATTTTTTATTCCGGGGTGCGCGCTAGTCCTTTTAAGTAAAATAAGGACGCGTGACCAAAAAAGTTTGGAGACCACTGCTCTAACTCGACCGTCTGACCGTGCAAGGCGACTAATCACTATGTTGGACTCGTTTAGTTTGCCATGGTTCCAGAATGATGCGCTAGACACAATTGCAAATGACGCGACGTGTGGCATTCGTTGGTATCATATGAGGCTTGTGAGCAGCAGCAACAGCCATTCATGCCGTGCAGCTCCCTATGGACCATACACATACAGAATCATGGGATAATCATGCAAATGAGTTCATAAATAGCCACTAATGCGCTAGGATAACCCATGGAAACATCCGAATAAGGAGTGTGATCACGTAGTTAGCATACAGGCGTGACATCAGGACATCGGCTGCTCATGATGAGAACGACACTACTAATTAGTGCTGGAGGTATATTAGTGCTTACGTCAGCTCTTAAGCAAGGATTTCCAAGGACTTGCTTAAGAGTTGACATAAGCTGAGTGAGATTTCCGAAAGGAGAATCCTCCTGCCCAAGTTGGTTAGTTGGTGGGTTTTAGGTGAATCAGCTACTTAGGCCATATTGTGCCGTATATAATATGTCTGTATATTGCGTGTGTTCTGTGGTCGATTTTGCTGTTTGCTGGACAAAAAACCCGAATATCCGGGAAAAAAAAAAAAAAAAAAAAATGACTAACTAGGCCACGTTGTGAAAAAGGCCCATAAAAATTCATTCCTCGTATCAGTGACAGGCGAACTCAGATCTTTTCCACCTGGGGTGGGCAGCACGGCGATTTTATCAACTGTACTACCCACGAGGGCTTCTGCCACAGTAACAGAGGCATATACTATTGCATTGATGTCTGAAGAATTTGGCTGGCCATTCAATCCAGGCAATATTCTTCCTAAGAATTAGTTAAGTTGGAGATATGAGGACATGCATTATCGACCATTAAAAAAAAGTCTGGACCAGTTTCTCCTGCATAAGCGCAGGAGAAAAGAATCAAAGATTTCTTTTCAATACCTTACAGCCATGAGATTACAGAACTATGCAAATGAGTACCGCCAGTAACAGCGATTTCACCTATGCCATTACACCACCACCGCCTCCAAAAGCGTTTCTTTCAGCGATGTTAACGGGATGGAATCTGATTCCACAGAATGATTTCTGATTCCGTAAGATGAGAATCCGATTGAAGACTAAACTTGAACTCGCACCATGGTCTATTACTCCTGGGTCCAGTCAACGTTGTCAGCACCAAGTAAGCCTATATAAAAGCCATTACTTATATTCAGTAAGCTCTGAAACAAGTTGCTGTGCTGTGAAATCTCTCTGTGACGTCTCGCAGTTAAGATTAAACAAAAGTTATCTTCTGAAAAGATAAGACGAGGAATTTCGGACACCACTTCGATAGACAGTTTGCATATTCTGCAACTGCTACAGCCTACTTACACCGCTGAGTCACATTAGGCCTTTTGTCATGACTTCATTCAGCGCTTCCATTCTTCCAATTGCACTCCATCAAAGGATCATTCAAACGTCTTTGTGACATTTTTGCAATGATGACCACCATAAAATCAATAATGCTGGTGAAAAATGCATAATATTGAAGCCCCAGAAACAGCTGTTTCTATCTGATTACCTGATTTGAATGCTGTTAGAGGATTTTGTTTACATAGTTAGACAGAAATTGTTCACGTTTCTCAAATGATGATTTTTTTTATATTTAAAATGCTCCCAAAATAAAATCAATTAAAATAAGAAAACTTGGAATATGCAATGTAATACACTCACTGGCAAAAAAATCAGAAAACTTTTGCAACTACAGTCAACAGTAATTACATGTACAGTGTGCAAATGTAGGGGCGAAACAATATGATCACAAACTCCTTGGTATCAGATAAATACTGTATTGGCTCGGTCGATCCAGTCATGGAGAAGACAGGTGATCTTTCCGATTTTCAGAAAGGTGTTGTTGTTGAAGTACGTTTAGCAGGAGCCACAACATACAAAACAAAGGAAACCACTGGTCTCAAAAGTATACGAGTAAAGGCGAAAGCATTATGCAGCTTCAAAGGAAGAAATGCGGAAGAAAGTCTGTACTCCAAGAACTCCGCAGGAATTTAAAGCAAATTATGTGTCAGCCTAGAACGTCCACTTAACAGCAAATAAATGAGAAAAGCATTTTATGCAAAGAAAGACTCATTTCCAACCGAACTATGTAGCAGGAGTTGAAGAATCGGGGATTTGATACTCTTGTAGCTATAGGAAAGCCACTGCTTTCTTTAAAAAAAAAAATGAAAGATTCGAATGCATCGGTGTTGCTAACGTCAAGACTGAATTGTAGAACAGTGCAAAAAAAAAATCGATTTACACTTTTTTGAACTAATAATAGGGTGAAAATGTGGCATGAACTCGATGAAGCCATGCATCCAGACTGTCTTATGTCCACCACTCAAGCAACTGGGGGGTAGTGTCATGGTACGGGGTATATTCCGTTGGTACGGAAACCGGTATGGGTAAGTTCATACCGGTTTGAGCTTACCCATATCAGTAGAAGGTTGTGTTGCCTCTGACGAATGTCTTTGTGTCGTATCGGACCAACTTCATTCTGCAATGCTTGCTTCGTTTTCGCTCGGATTGCGGTGGATTCTTTCAAGACGAGAACGCAACTAGGCACCGCACAAAAATTGTATAAATAAATTTTCTGTTTATACTCCGGCACGACAACCAAGTCAGTAGAGTTTACAATAAATCGTCAATACAAATATTTATCGTATTTAGTAGTCCGGGGCTTGAACCCCGGTCCACTCAAGGAACGCGTGCTATGCACTCTCGCTCCTGACCACTGGGCTACGTCAGGCCTATCTGAATGGTTCAAGGAAACCAAGATTTCCAACATCTACTATGCCGCCTAATGCTCCAGATCCCAATCAAATGCGTAAAGGTTTGACAAAATCCTGAAGGAAGAATAGTCACATCTGGAGGTATACCCCCCGCCCCCTCAAGAATCCAGTGAAATCCATGCCATAACGCTTACAGGCTGTAATGTGAGCAATGGTAGCTCCTAGTAGATATCGAATAAAGGTTTCTAATTTTTTGGCCGGTGAGTGTAGAACACATAGGTCTATACGGCCAGTAACATAGATTCCAGCACACACCCCATTACACCACCACTACCGCCAATTGTCTCTCTTCCAACGATATTAGTAGGATTGAATCCGATTCACTGTTCCGTCCCGATGACAGTACGATGGGAATCCGATTTAAGACTAAAATCTCAACTCAATAGTGAAGAGCACCATGGGCCATGCCCAGCTGACATGTTTTCGGCACCAATTCCAATGGACTATTTTGTGTACAGGGCCCCCAAGAGAACGCAGAAAACTGGCAGTCGTGCATAAAAAGCACTTGTTATTAAGAAGACCAGAAGATTCATGGGAAGGGAATCGGCTCTGAAATAAGTTACCGTGTGCCTAACTGCTGAGTCGTGGTAGCCTAACTGCGAGGCATTATTGCCTTTATTGCCTTGCAGTTAGGCTTAGACCAAAAGTAATGAAGAGATAGCATGAGGACGACTTCGGATAGCTCTTCGAGAGATAGTTTACATATTTTGCAACTGGTACAGTCTGCTTACTACGCTGTGAATCACATTCAGCCACTTGGCTTGACTTTGTCCTGCTTTCATTCTTCCAAATGCACTGCATCTCAAATAATCATTCAAAAGGTGTCTTCATGACATTTTCACAATAATGGCCACCATGAAATTAGCAGTGGAGATAAATGCGTATTATTGAAGTTCCAGAAATAGCTGTTTTTGCCTGATCACCTGATTTTCATCGTTGCAATAGGACTTTGTTTACGTGGTTAGATAGGGACTGTTTACGTTTCTTAATATGTTGAAAATTTAGTTATATATTTTTTATATATCTTATAAAAATATACTCCTGTTTTTATGTTCAGCACCAGTGTATTACCGAATAAATTTATAAAAATCCAGTTATCAGAAGACTCTGAGGTTCTCCGGAAATAAAAATCAGGTGAAATAAGAAAATTTAGAATATGCAATTCAGTACTAGTGCACCTGATAACCAAATTTAGTAGGCTCTTTACCTGAATCATACGATTATCGTACGCATTCCTTGTATGCAGGTCCATATGGCATACAAGCGTGACAATTTTATAGGCTTTGAGTTAAAATTTGGATTAAAGTTATTGAAAGTAAGGCAAAAGCAACAAGGTCATATCATCCACCACATTTACAAACGGCCATAAAAAGAAAAGTAAACCTGATAAAGAAAAGTGATTCATTTTATTTGAAAGAACTAGTTTTGTGGAACTAATTCAATTTAAAGTGACAGAAAGATGGCGAGCTGAAAATGCTTAATCTCAAAATTATTATTAATATCATTTTATTTCCACATCAGTGGGCACCCCTGGAACAGCCTGGTTCGGCTAGAAGGATGTACATTATGCAAATTCCAGTTGATTACATTCATTGGAATTTCAAGAGATCAAAACAGATTGAAAATACACAATAAAGTAAAAATCAATACATAAAATAATAAATAAATAACAAACAATAAAAAACACAATTGTGAATCCAGGAAAGCCTCTGCAGGGAATTCTTTTCACATAGCGCTTATTGTTCGTATTTATAGAGTTCTTTCACTATGTCCTTTCTACAGCACTTCGAGTAGCCAAAAGATGAGGCATCAATTGAGGGAGTTATACATTTCGAACGTATTTGCCGGGAATACTGACCTAAATTTTTGCACATTTTGCAGGCAAGATTATAGACAAGATGTTGAACTGTACTGGGTTCGTTGTGAGGTCAGAGGGTTTGCAGAAACATCCCAGATGTCAGGCGAATCCATTTGGCCACGTAGAAGTTGTGCCAAGGTGTATAGATTCTTCTCTTTGACTATGGTTTTCAGGGTTTCATGCCCAGGTTTGCAAGCACGCTCCTACAGATGGTGAAAGGGTAGCCCATCTCCTTGTTTAGCCATCTCAGCAGCCAATATTCAAACCCCCAGAAATCTCTTTAGTTGAGTAGAGGAAGCTCCTGACCAGAGTACCGAAGCGTAGAGCGGTACGGGTGTTAAATTTCTTCGGATGTATTCCAAAAGGAACTCTCGAGGCCTAAGACCGACCGACCGACCGATTCCTGCCGGATTACTCAGTATGCCGCAAGCAATTTTAGCCAGGCCATCTTGAGGTGGTCTTTGAAAGTAAGCCCATCATCCCACTTCAACCCCAAATCCGTGTGGGAGTGAACCTTTTTAACGGCAGTCCCATTTATTGGGAGCATAATTTCATTAATATTCCTCCTTTTGTGAAAGTCATCTGAGCTGTTTTCTGAGGATTCAGTTTAAGTCCCAGACGTCCTAGATAATCTTGGAGTTCAAACAGTACTATCTGATTTTCATAGGCGACTGCCTCAGCTTTTGCTGGATCATTGGATGTGACCAGCATCCTAAGGTCATCCGCATATGAAATGAAGTTTGGGTGATTCGCAAGGAAGGGCTCTAGTGCTGCGGCAAAAAACCATGATGAAAGAACTCCCCCTTGTGGGATGCCGACAGAGGTCGTGGTGCTCCTCTCCAGTCTATTATCATATTAAAGATTTGCCTGTTGATGAGGAGTTGGAGGATAGCAAGAAGATTACCTTCAATTCCGAAATGATGCTTCAAAATTTTAACTAGCTCTGTTGTGCTGAGCGTGTCAAAAGCTGCTTGTATATCTAGGAATAAGATTTCAAGTTGTTTCTTAGAGTTAAGGGCTTTTTGGATCGCCCAACTGGTCATTAATTGATTTGAAAGCGTAGACCTCCTAGGAATAACAGTATGAAGATGCATGCTGTGGACGCCCATTGAAACAGTGATCGACTAAGGTGGACTATCATTTTTTTTCAAACACTTTTAGTAGTCCACAGGAAATAGAGATTGCTCTGTAGTCTAAGGGATCTTTTGGTTTATTATTTTTTGTAACTGGTAAAACATAGTAGATATTCCATATTGTCAGTATGATACTAGTCTCGAGGATACGGTTGAAAAGGTGATGTAACAGGTCAATCACATAGAAACTGCATACTTTGAGAATAAAGAGGGGAAATCCGTCGGCACCAACTGTACATTTATTGGAAAAGCTGTTTATTGCTTTTATAATCATTTCCCTTGAGATCTTAACATGAGCAAGCTCGTTGCTGGCCTTATCTGTGATGGCCACTACAGGGAGGGGCGGATGTTTTTCCTGGTCAGGGTGGAAGGTTGACTGTGTCCACAGTTTTTCATCACAAACAGAAAGCGTATGCTGTAGCACTGGGAGTTTTAAAAAAAAAAATCATTAAAGTGCAAAGACATTTCCAGCTGGAATAAATAAAGAAAGCTCATGGAAGGCAGTCTATCTAAGGTGGAAACAGCTCTTTTAGATAAAGAAAAAAAACGTTTCTCTTTATCTGGTGTACTTTCTGTTTACGGCTGTTTGTAATGTGGCAAATAGCTCACCTTGTGTATTGACAGTAAATTGTATTCTTGGCCAGTTCGCATGAAAATGAGAAGAAAAAATCCTTACTTCCATCTGCGAGTGTCTAGCTAAACAGAGGAATGAAAAGTCTTCATACAGACTTCCTGCGGTCTACAATGAGAATCGAACTTCCCACCTTTTCAGAGGAGCGGCTTAGGTGGCGTACCCACCTAGCCACTCGGCCGGACTGATCGACGTGCAGTACTGCACTGAAATATAAATAGTACCCATTTTTAATTACATCGTTTTTAGCGACATTTTGCTTATAATGACATAAGTCTTGTAATCAGTGGCTTGTAGTCCTTTTGTCTAATATACTAATTCGGTATATTAGACAAATGAAGTGATATGGTGTGAATAAAAAGCATGTCTTTTGATATGGCGAAGGGATGGGTTGTTTAGAATCTGCGCCGAGGCAACTAAGGCCATAAGGTATCTGTATGTTGCGTATGGTCGGTTTGCTTACGGTTCCCCTCTGGTTTTGCAGGATGAAAAACCAGTTTCCGGGAGGAAAGAGAGAGAGAGAGAGAGGGAAACACGCAACCCTTTCCCAAACCGACTAATTCGGCCATATATAATGCATGACCAAGGGACATACATCTCTCTCTCTCTTAGTGAAGACAAATGTAATCCAGAAAAATATGTAGGGGATATTAAAAAGGAAACTGCAACCATCAGCTACGAAGCTATCAACATAAATCTAGTCGGTCATATAAAATTCTGTTTTTGTTTTAGTTAGTTGTTGGCGCATCGGCTTCTGTGGCCATAGTGCACCTCCCAAGGTTTTTGCAGTACTCTGATCCAAAGGTCGCGGGATTTGAACCCGCGACCTTTGGGTTGCCAGGCAGGCACTTTACTCACCCGGCCATCAATATAAAATAAAATTAACATGTTAACATTGTGAAGATACTTATTGGAAATGCTATCTTAGCAAAAAGCATAATTATTTTAAAATTTTAAAACAAATCATTAGGAAATATAACTGAATTGAGTATTAGAGAATATAAGTACACTAAGAAAAGGAACTGGAGATTAATATACAAGCGCAAATCGTACATTCATATAAATCACAAACTTGATCAATTACGCAACTTAGCATTATTTTGGTAATCATTGCATGAATCTTAATCGATATGCATGAAGAGGAAATATTATTCACAGCACTGCGATGCTAATAAAATTCTCGTAGGAATTTTATTGACGTGACATTAACAGTTGCGTACAACACAGGTCATCCACTGTTATACACGAGATTTAACGATCAGATTTTGTAGGTGAAAAGATATCAAGTTTCCTCTTTTACATCATCTTAGACCGATATAGAATAACCAATAGACAAAAAAAAAAAAAAAAAAAACTTAAAAAAAAACCGCAGAAAAATTCTCTTTACTTGATTTTATGCGCACTACTTATAAAGAAAAACGCTTTTGGAGTGGAAAACAAAATATTATTCAATAATCTAGACTTCTTGTTAAAATGTAATTTTATTATTTAATATCTGAAATAATAAAAAATTATTTTTGCAATAATTTGTGCACTATAGTGGACAATGACTTGTTCGATTTTTAACAGCCATAACAAAAAATATCTGAAATAATTAATGAGAAATAATTATTGAAATTAAACCATAGAAAAATGGACAATATTCTGTTCGATGGTAAAAATGTATATTAAAAGCACTGGTGTTCCGATATCGTTATTTCACAAATTAGGAAAGTCACTTATTAGACCAAATGCATAAGTCTGATCATTGACTTCTTGTTTAACACATAAGTCGAAATAAAGGAAATAACAACAGAAAATCGGTGACTGAATCGAAATAAGCAGTTACATACCGTGAAGGTCAGCTAATCCTTTGAAGACTTGAGTTAAATCTTGCAATGTCTTTCAGACCTTTAAACCATACAAATCATCACGTCATAACAAGTGTTCTTTAGAGCAGTTTCTTGGGTGTAGATCACGGTTTCTCACCAAGGCAGTCATATATTTAATAGTGGGATCTTCTGAATAGTGCTAAAAGAGGTTCATCGAGATGCTATATTCCCCTTCTGTGTAACCCATCCATCCGGACATTAGAAACTAAATCAGTCTATAAACTTAACAGATCGCAAAGAATCTTACGACTGGAGCGCAAGGCATTATGGGATCGAGCGGTTTCGAGCAGAAGGGAAAATTTTGAAACTAGGACACATACTAGCTGCAAGAGGAGGGGGAGAAAGGGACAGGGTTGGGCAATAGCTAACTGGGGGCCGAGAAAGCTGTTGACGTGTAGATTCTGAAAACCGATTGGTAAGGAGGTCAGTGACTCCCATCTTGTTTTGAAGGGGCCATCTCTGGGAACATACTCGGCAGTATAAGAGAGCGAATGGAAAGAACGTCCCAAACCGAGCTGTTAGCACACTAAATCATACAAAACTATATTAAAAATACAGATCAAACGACAGAATGAAAGAAGAAATCCGGGAAGTGAGTGGGAGTAACCAAATATAACATGTTTAACCATCCCCACCACCACTATGTTAAAATGTTTCGCAAAACGTATTGCCTTATGTAGCAATAATAGCATAATTCTCTCTCTCTCTCTCTGAACTAATTAATAAAGAAAATCACAAAGAAACTCATGTTCGCAATAAAAAGATATTATCGAAAAAGAAGAAAGAAAAACATTATCTTTAAATAATTTATCTTCATAAAATGTTTTAAGCCTTTTAATAAACCCAAATGAGAAAGACCTTATGCAACAGAGGCTAATAGACCATTTACACATATAGAGAAGCGCTGAGAATATGATTTTAGAATGTTCAGATGCTCCGACATGATTAGATGCTCTAGAACTGTATCAGTATTTAAAAGTGGCCTTTCGTTAAGCTCAACCTTATTTAGTTAGCTTTTATAAGAGAATAGTTTTATAATTCAGTGTCTACGCTATTGATGTGTCAGGCAAAGCACAGCACTTAGAGATAAACGAGCTTTCTCGTTCTCTAACAATTTTCACTTGCGCTGATGTGGGTAAATAAATAATTCCTACTAACATAAGGATTATTTATTTACTCACAATTACTTATTTACTGATTTAGCAAAATGCGGAATGCAAGTAAAAGGTAGCTCATTTGCCTTAGTACGTCGTGTTACTATTAAATATAAAGTAAAACCACTTGGAAATGCAGTGATTGATTATTCCTTGATTTATGTGCTATCATTCTTAGGAAATAAGGGCACTTTTAAAAATTAATAATTTAAATTTTTTTAAATTAAAGCTAATATTAGCGCGATTTTTAAAAGACAACTTATTTTAATGTTACTGAAGTGTAAAAACTTTTTCTTTCTCCATTTTTCGGTCCCATCTTTATACGATCTCGATAGAAATAAACTTTGATCGATTGATAAACTTTAAACAATTCATTGAAAAATAAAAAGGGTATACAGATGACACTTAAAATCTTAATTATCGGCAGATTAAAGTAAATGATCAAGTTATTTATAAAGTTGCGGTATTTATGATATTTAAATTTATAAAATTTTTATATAAAATTTTATAAAAAATTAAATATCGTAAATATTTATTATATGATATTGAAATTTTACAAAACTACAGCAATTTACTTATTCGCATGTTTTGCTGATCTCGGGTTTATTTTTAAATCATAACGTCAGTAAATATTCAAAGTTTTTACGAGTCATCAAATATCTGATAAAACAAATAAACTTGGCTTTTTTTTTTAACACAAGGGAAAACTATCACTAAAACTGAGAAAGAGATTCCACTTTTGTGCATCGTAGCAACTTCCTCAAAGTTCAATGCTGAACTTTTTCAGTGACTCAGGGTCGACGTAGTGAGGTCTTTGCCCTGTCCTTCACTAGGAGCCAGGTGGAAGGATAGCGATTTCCACTCCTTTATGCAATTCATAAAAGGGAAAAAAAAAAAAAAAAAAAAGTTTCACGACCCCAGGGAGAGAGTTTGGAGTTCATTCGCCTCAGTCCCCCAAAACTTGACAAAAAACACGTTGGCCTTGTCCCACCACTCATAAAAAATATAAAAAAGCGGACGCTGGGTACCCACTGTAAAAAAAAAAAAAGAAAAACTGAGTGAAGCGGAAAGGCCCAAGGGGGTAGGGAAGGAACATGTAGTACTGCCCAAGGGGGACAGGATCTCATTACCATGTCTATGAGGTACCGAGTAAGGGATCGAGGAAGCACGTTCGAAGGCGCCATGCCCATATGTGAAGGAAAAGGGCCGAGAACCCGTGGGTTACTAGTTTTTTTTTTTTTTTTTCTTTCTTTCTTCATGAGTGAAAAAAAAGTCTGGGTGTTGGGAACCAGTTTATTGAAGAGTGTCTACAAGAGGTGCGGTCACGGTCGGTCACCGACCTAAGTTGAACAAAAAAACTCACCAATATGGTGACCTGGTTAACAGCATCTTCATAATACACACAGGATTATCAGATTAAAATATTACTGAGGTTCAGAACATAGTATAAGCCGAAATTACGTGTTCGCAAATATTTATTCAATCGTTGACTAATACTAAAAATAACATCTGGCCTCAGTCGAGACTTATTTTGAATAGCGTATAAATTTTAAACACCTGGATCGTACACTTAAAAGTGGAAGTAGATTATAAAATCAATTTTAATAAATAATATTCGATATATAACTAACAGTAACTGCAGAAATTAAAAAAAAAATCCCGAAAGCATCTATGATGGAGACGTGAATATCATAGATGAACTCTGCAACTGATCCAGTTATATGTTACTTATGAACCATTCAGGTGCATGAGTTAAATCGCTTATTATTTAAATTTTTTTTTTTAATCAGTACAGAAAACTGAGAAACTTTCAGAAATGTAATGTAAGTAGGCTAAAACGATCGGTGCAAAATGTAAATGAATGCTATTAAAATACTGACACATCTCAGCAAATACATATGGATATGATCTAAAATAGAGATCAATATGTCTTGTGTTACTAAAGGGAAATTTAAAAAAAAAAGGGCTTAGCTATCATTATGTGGATCTCTGTCCAATTATACACAATATAGCAAAGAGCCTTCGTGTCGAGCGGTGTATTTTTCCATTCCAACAGCAGCAGTTTTTAATTGGCCTCCACAGACAAACCCTGGCTCATCTTTGCAATTCGTCCCAGTCATTCTATTGGACTCTGTGGCCTACACCAAGCCGTCACAACACGAAGCGCTTTATGAGTGACAGGGAACTCTTAAAAAAGTAGGTTTCGGCGCGATAAAATTTCAGTGTTGGAAAATGGCGTTATCAAGGATGGCACAATAACTTTTCTTCTGCAAGGACAGATCGCTTTATATACACACAAAACCATTGCCCATATCACGAATGTACAATGCCCATATCACGAATTCAGGCCCAAACTATAAGTTTAAAATATTTTAATAAAATAATTAAAAACATTATATGATAAAAAGCTACATCGTAACATTTATGAGTTAAAAATAATAATTAAAAAAAAAAACAGAAAACAGATTGCTGTGCGCTTTATCCAATAATGCACATGTTCCAGATTAATGAATGATCATCACTGGTTTCATCCCGCCTCCTTCGACTACATAGTAGTAAGTAGTTTATCATGGTGCGCACTTTATAATGCAGGCGAGTTTTTCAGTCAGTGAGCTTCTTCGTTATTAATTTATTAATTCTGAACGTCAGTATTCGTTATAATTTTATAGAACATAATATTGGTAGCAAAGCTGAATGAACTATAAATATAGAATGCAACCAAAGAAAATTTGCGAATCGTTGCAATACAAGTGCGTCAAGAATCAGCGCCGGCCCTAGGACAAACAGATTCATTAGGCGGACCCACCTTTCCCAGTAGGGGAGCACCCGGATACCCTCCAGTTTCTTACGATGTTTCAGAAGATATCTTCGAATAGCTGAGAAGCTATACTCAGTGCATTTAAACGTTGACAAGTGCCCACATTCAAATGCGGTGAACTTGTTTCCATAAGACATATCCATTGAAAAAGGCATCTCCACCTTCTGCGACTTCATTGACACCTCTATACAAAGTAATACCAGTGCTCTCTACAACGTTTGTATGACCAACGATTTTCATAAAATGCGCTTATTAGTTAAGTTTCAATACTTTTGGTATTTTAGTGTATCTGTTGCTTATTGGAGATAGCTAACATTCAAAGTGCTCTACACTCAGAAGTCTACCGAACGTTCGGGGGAAAATCTTCGTATTAAAAACAAAATAATAATAATAATAATAATACTGTAACATATATATTAACTATTAATTCTGTTTTTGCGGTAGCACAATGTTCATAAGCACCCTTCTCTCCCCACAGCCTCGAAAAAACTCGAGTTCGAATTCCGTCAGCGACGCAAGGAAATTTTATGAGCTATTTTTCATCTGTGACTGAGTTGGTCGGTCTTAGGCAAGGTTTTTTCTCCCGGAAATTCGGTTTCTCGGCAAGCAAAATCAAGCAAACCGACCAGCAGATAAACGCAATTTACAGACAATACATATGAGTGGATGAGGCTGTTTTTGGGTAATCTTAATATGACAATTCTTCAACTGGCAATCCTTAATTACTAATAATTTAGATATTGCACACACTAGGCTTGATCTTTAGTTGTTACTGCAACCTGTGTCACTAATCACTTTCTGTACGTAATTTTCCTAAGAGTTCTACTGCACATGCTTCCATCGTACGTTGCAGAAGAAGCAAAACGTAGCGCGATTAACCTGTATTAATTCGGTATAATACGTTTTCAGCTGTAAAAATAATAACCACTAGTTAACTCAGAATAATATTTCCATAAATGAAAATAAATATTATTTCTCAAAAAACTTGATGTGATCAATGGAGTGGTTAAAGGATTGCGCAATTAACATGAAGCAAGAAAACTGTCAGTTATGTTTTAACCCATTTTTTTTTTTTTTTTTTTAAGTTATGGGACTGTGTTGTCCCATAAGTAAAAGAAACTGTTGTCCAGTTACAGGACGGACTGGTCTGCTGATTAACCCGCCAAATCGATAATAATTCATCCAATTGATTGGTATAAGTTTCTCTAAAGTACAGAAAGGCAAAAAATTACTGGAAACTCCCTCGGATCCTACGACAATCTCTCTCTCTCGCACATAGACAGGTAGCGTGAAGGCAACCCCTGTCCTTTTACAGTACAAATTAATAAGGACGAGTTTGAAGAAAATGGCATCGTTAGATGGATGTAAATAAAAATAACTGTATCCATTTGGGCATGAATTCTATCTTGTATAGGGTGACTCCTGAACGTTAGTTCAACTTCGCTCTGTTTCTCTATGATAATACAAAACTCTGTAAAAGGACTAAAAGTGTGTAAAACGTCACGTTCATGTAGTGTGTGTGTGTGTGTGTGTGTGTGTGTGTGTGTGTGTGTGTGTGTGTGTGTGTGTTTATGTTAAAAGTGTTGTTTTTAGCCGTTTTGCTACCAGGAAGCAGCGATAGCCAGAAAAGCTGATTCTCAGAACTCGCCCATGCCATAAGGAGGTGGACCACAATGCTACTCGTACTATATTATATTAAAATAAGACAAAATCCTGCATCTATAGATGCCATTAATACAATTCCGCTCCGTTAATACTGAGTAAGCAATAGAGATGGGACTTGAAGGCTTATTTCTAAAATTTTGAAAAACGATACACATAAAAGGAACAACTAGCTAACGTATGAAATATAAGTGATAATTATTCTATAAAATGCAAGTTGCAAATAATTGCAAATTATTATTTGTATAGCAATGTATTGTTATCTGCACAGAGTAGTCCAGTTTTTCAATTTAAAAACCTGGTCTCCCTAATTGTATCTACATCATATACAAGCGCAGTTATATGTTCATCTCGCAGTGGTAATTTAAGTACAATGCATATACATACGCTTAGGGGCCTCAGAATTTAGGCAGGCCTCGAAATTACAATATCTAAGAAAGTTGCAAAATCAAGATCTTATACTCTTGACAATTGAAGCATTCGCCTGGAATGTACTTGAAAGTTAAATAAATTCATCAAAACATTCACGTTTTGTGCAACTTTTTATACTTTTATATTTTCATATCATACGGACCCCAGATTTTACTCACGCATTAGGTTCCTAAAAGTGCTAAATCCTCTTTTGTCATCCTGCAGTAAGCAAGATTCCCTCATTAAATCAGCAAGACAAGGGGATGCAGTGTACCGCGAAAGCGGGAGTTGGAGAAAAGGAGCAAGTAAGAGGGGATGGGAATAGGGAGAGTAAAGGAATGTCCCCTACCAATTCTGAGAAAGCTAAAGGATAGTTATCAATCAACTTTAACGTCGAGTGCCCATACTTGTACAGTATTATGTGACTGGCTGCGTATCATTAAGTGTAAAGCGTAGAGCACTGCTAATATGACATTTAATCATAATAACTAATATTATTACTATTAATAAACTGACTATAAATAAATTTCCTAGTAGGTAATCTATTTCTAATCAATCTAACTCTCCATGAAAATCTAGGGGGGGGGGGATGCATCGCCTTCTACCTCTCGTTTGGTGAGGTCTGGGTTCGATTCCCATTGATAATGGAGGAACTCTTTAGATCCTTCATCGGAGTTGTAGTTAGCCAATCTCAGACGAAAGCAGTAGGAGTTTTTCCCCGCGAGTTATTCATGATTTTTCATAGTGCAGATATGGGCAACAAGCTCCATTGCCATTAAAATAATGTTTTTTTTTTTTTTTTTCCTTTTATCATTTTAGACGACGTACATTCAAGGGCACGAACAGAATGAGCCATTGATTTAAACCAATCTAGGATCGACTTTATATACAGTGCCGATACTGTATTTCTATAGATTTTTAAATTTTAGCTTTTATTATCAATAATTTATTATATAATATTTTATTATTATAAGTAGCCGGTATACATGCTACTTTTATTGGGTGTGGTTAAGATGCTGGGGTTAATTTAATGCATCGCTTGGAAATTCGACGATTTTATTTTAACTTTTACTAAACTGTGGGCTTTACCGTGGTTGACTTGTATACGAGTATACAACCTTATGCACACCATTATAGCCTCACGCGCTAATTCGCCATAAAACCTTTAAACAACCAACGAACCTTATGCGCACACACACACACTGGTGAACTTAAGTCCAAATGTGGTCATGTCTATTTTGCCCCATTATCCTGTGTAAATGAAACTAGAATTGTATGCCTAGATGAAGTAACTAATGGTAATGCAAACAAGCACATTCGCATATCGTTCTGATATGTGAATATGGATGGTTTTAAATAGAGCGGTCGAAACGTGCGTCACTCAGTTCTGTTGTGAACGGACACGAAGTATGTCGGAATAACGCTTAAAAGTCCAGCGACACAAAACACTGTATGAGTGAATTCACTGTGGTGGAGAGCAGTCAGAATAATGGAAGGGAGTCAGTCACAGGAGGTGGGTAGTAAGAACCCTAATGTCCACCCAGATATGATATCCCGATTGTGAATCCAGGAGATGGGTGAAGAATGATCTCAAAGTGCCGCACAAGGTTGGCTAAGGATTACAACTCCAACAGATGACTAATATCTGATCCTAACTGTCACGTGACGCCGGGAGATAACAGCAGAAAATCCTCTATAATAGTAAAATGGGGTTGTCACTCGTTAATGAGCAAAAGCCTCGATATTCGATAGCCGCTAATATTAATAAGGAACTCCAAGTAATTGTTCAGGGGATTAAAAGATGATGATTATTAACCAAATTATGGAAATTTTCTATAATTCGCTACCGAGTTGTCAAGTGCAGCACTCATGTATCTCCTGTCAATTGCAGCATTCATGCACCTCATTAGTTTTATACTGTATTCCTGTTAGTATAAGTGGTGCTTATGAGTAGTACAACACCGAAGAGCCGTTGTACTACTCAAACCATTTGAAAAGATTAAATTTGATTATATAACCATTTGAAAATATTTCTGTTCTTCTCTTGAAATCGTTTGGCGACTGATCCACATTTTCGTGAGAAAATGTCACACAACTTAAAATGGACTAATTAGAGCGTCCACCTCATTGTTTATTCAAAAAAATTATCCTATTATCTGCCATTATCCAAAAATAAATAAATATGACTTCGTATATGAATAATTACTTGGTTTTGTTAATAATCGTTTATCTCTAAGTGATGTGCTTTGCCTGATACATTAAGACCGTATACAATGAATTATACATCTATGCTATTATAAAAGCTAACTAAGGCTGGTCTTAACGAAAGGCCAATTTTAAATACTGTACCAGTTCTAGAACATCTGATGAGCGCTCGTTTGTGTATTATGCATATAAATGCAGGAATTTACTAAGAAAGCTAGTTATTCGATACAGTTATCGGCAGGTATAACGAAAATGTAAATATTCATCAATTATTTTTTCTCAATAAAAATCATCAGTATGACCTGGGGACTTTATTTATTTATTTATTAACACACAACTGTATATACCTTCTCAAGATACATATTAATCAATTTATATACACATTTTATATACATACTCTTATATATGCTGTAGTCTTTCTGTACATTTGCTTGTGTGTAATGATATGAAGGGTGGCTCCTAGACATAAGCCCATCTCCACCTATTACTCGTGTAAAAGCTCAGAACCTCTGCAAAACAGGCCTGAAAAAAGAGTGTTATATCAGGCCATTTCGCCACCAGGGACTAACCAACACCTGGATCAACCATTCTCTGTGTGTGCTGTAACGCACAAATCCCGAACCTACCGGAAGTAGTGCTATACCGGTAGGTGCCAGAAATCCCGACCCCAAGGCTGCTCAAAACTTGGAGGACAGCAAAAAAAAAAAAATAATAATAATAATAATAATAAATAAATAAATAATAATAAAAAAATTCCAACTAGGAACAATGTATACTTGTTGAAACAAAAGCAACATTATACAATTATGAACATGTAAATAGCAAATACATACATACATACATACATACACATAGAATGCCATTAACTTAACAATAACACTTAGAAAACATTAACACTTAGATTAACATTATCTCCACTTAGAGTCCATCCACAAATGCAAGCCTGCATTTGGGTATCCAGGAGCGGAAGATCAACTCGCACTGTAAACCAGAAACATCCTATAAAGATGACAGTACACGAAGCGTTCTGTCGTCAAATGTGCAGCACTTCCCTTAATTGGTATCCTGTAATAGATTTCTTAACTCCTGTCTTCTTTTAAAAACTTTGGCCGAGAATTCCTGAAGCAAAGCAAAGATGTCCCACCTCTGAACCAAGAGAGGTAAATTATTCTCCGTGAGGTTTGGTAACCTATTTACTAATTCCTGTCTGTCTGAAGTATACAGTCCGCATTCAAGGATGACATGTCTCCAAGATTCAACCTCACTGCACGAACAGTAGGGGTAGGTTCTAATCCTCTTTCAAATAGTTTGGCCCTTAAGCCATGTCCAGTGGTTAAGTAACTCGTGGTGTCATGGTGGGAGCAAACCAAGAAGACACCCTCCTGTCCATTGCAAAGCTTACGGCTGGAATGAACCCTCTTGTAATTGTTCCATACTCACTCAAATCCCAACGTTGCTGCCAAGCAATTCACAAGCTCACCCCAAATTCTACGTTTTTCCTCCTTTATGTTGTTATTTGGATTAGAGGTGATATTCAGTATTTGTAACTCCCTTCCCTTCTTTTAGTTATATACAATACCTACCTCGGAAAATAATGTGTAAATCCAAGGGGATGGTACCTGCAATAACCTGTAAGGCATTTGTCGACACTGTCATGGGAGCGCGTATAACTGTAAGCAGCATTGTACGTTGCAGGGACAGAAGCTTGGCTTTAGTTGCAACCTTGGTAGCAGCCGCAAATCAAATATCAGCACCATAAACTACAATGGGAAGAAATATCGTCTTGAGTTTTTTTGGATAAACCCCATTCCTTGCGGGAAATTCTAACAACTGCAGCTACTAACTTTTTTATTTTTTCATTGATTTTAGTGACATGTACATGAAACCTGAGACGATCATCTAAAGTTAAACCCAAATACTTGGTGTTCTGTACATATGGAATTTGAGTACCATATAGGGTTACCTTTGGTGGCCTTCCATAATAGAAGTGGTGTTTAAACACCATGAAATTGGTCTTAGTGACAGAAATCTTTAGTTTATTTAACCCCACCAATGCCACTAAATTATTCAAAACTGACTGAATTTTGTGTTCCAGAATTTTTTGATCCTCCCTGCACTGCCACCACCAGGTCATCTGCATATGCAACTTTGATGAACTCGTCGCTATCCTTCGTGAGCCACTGGTCTAGCACTGCATTCCAGAAGAGAGGTCCCAAGACTGAACCCTGAGGGCATCCTCTTGAAACGGTAGTCGTGTATGATAAATGTATTATTATTAATATTGTTAACAGCTACAAAACAGCAAACAAACGTGCCTGAGGGTGCAGCTACAAAGCATTATTACACAGCTTCAAAGCAGAAGCTTGGAGTATACATTTCCCAAAGTAAAGAGAAAAGTAAACATACATAAGAAGACTAGTGAATTGAAATGTACAGATAAAATAAAACTAAATAAATAAAGGTAGGACTCATCCGTCCTATTTAAGTGAACAGGTAGGAGTAAGGCAGAGCACTGGTATTTCTTCACACACATTACGCAATCAAAGTCTTAGAACTTGCAAGAAGAGTCCATTTTAAGTCAGGTAACGGATGAGGTTAGCAATTTCCGTTGCCTCTTGAAGTGTCCGGGGGTGACAAATATCTCCATATTTGCTTTGTATATTGATCTTGCTGTCCTGTTGTAGAAGTTGTAGTATCCATAATTTGTTCTCGCATAGGATGGTTTCAGCAGTGGATGGTTTCTTAACGCTCTTGTCAGAGCGTTGAAATTTATTTGTGAGACGAGATGAGGGCAATTCAGGGTACCATTTAACAGCTGGTTAAGAAGGAGTAAGTCGGCTTTATCTCTTCTTTTTTCCAGCGTTTCGAGTCCAAAGAATACACACCACTCTTGATAGGATTTCTCACTGTATTCAAGGCCACTTTTAAAGCAAACGTACTGGATTGCTCTTTTTTGAATAGTTTCAATTTCTAATTTTTGTTAAGCAACATGTGGGGACCAGACCTGTGAGGCAAATTCTAGGGCTGGCCTAACAGATTTTGTAAAGAAAGATGAAAATCAGATGCCAACTGATTGAAGTCTCGGTTAATTCTTTTCAGGAAACCTAGTTTTTTGCTAGCTGCCTTCACAATGTTAGAGATATGGACACAAAGGAAAATGATTCTTTAATAGATACCTACATTTTTGACTGTACTAACTTTTTTGATTGCCTTGCTGTTGATACAATAAGAAAAATTAAGTTTGTTTTTCTTGTGTGCTTAGCAAAGCTCATCAGCTCACACTTGTTTTCATTGACTGCCATTTTGTTCTCCTTCAGGCACTGAATAACTCGTTGAAGAGCTTCGTTTAGGATGATGCAGTCATTGGTACTGCGAATTGCTTTATAGATTTTTATGTCGTCTGCAAATATGTTGATTTTGATTTGGTAGTTTCCAAGGGTGCTTGGCAGGTCGTTGATGTAGATAAGAAATAATAGCGGGCCTAAGGATGAACCCTGTGGGACACCGATTTCAGGCTTGAAATGATATGAGGTTTTACATTTAAATGTCACGGACATTTCTCTAATTTCCAAGTAGTTTTCAATCCAGTTTAGTGCCTGTCCTCTGAGACCATAGAGTTTGTTGATTAGTCTCTGATGGACTACCTTGTCGAAGGCTTTGTTTAAATCGAGTAAGATGGAGTCGACTTGTTTTCCTTCTTCAAGTGCCTGGGATATATTCGAAACAAACGAAATCATATCTGTGCAGGTGGAACGACCCTTGATAAATCCGTGAGAGTAATCTGACAAATTAAGTTTCATAAAGTTAAACAGCTGCTTCATTACAATGGATTCAATTATCTTTGAGAGTGTATTCAATTGACAAACTGGTCTGTAATTTTTGGGTGAGGATGGGTCTCCTTTTTTGTAAAGAGGGGTAACAAAGGCCTTTTTCAGTTGAGCTGGATAGATTCCACTCTCAAATACCAATTTTATTAAGTGGAGTAATGGCTTTACAAGTGTGGTTCCACATTTTTTCCATAAGACAGTAGGGATACCTTCCGGGCCTCGTGTGAGGTCCTTTTTCATACTGTGGATTGTGCTCAACAATTCTGCTTGGTTGATTTCAAATGCTGTTAGTATATCAATGTAGTTGAGAGGAATCCATCCCGTCATCTGCTGTATCTGTTTTGTAAATTTCTTCAAAGCTGTTAGCAAGGTAGTCTGCCTCAGACAAAGATGACAATTCACAGGGAATATCTAGTGTGTTTACAGCCGCATTTTGATTTTTTGCTTTGAACATACTCTAATTTGTCGGTCCTTAAAAAAGATCTAAGGACTTTAAACAGGTAGTCATCACACTTTGCCAGTTGCAGTGACCTGAGGGAATAGAAAGCGCCCTCAAAGTCAATAAAAACAGCAAGAACATATTTGCTGTTTGCCTCCTGAATGTAAGTCAACAAGGTTGAGATTGCATCTTCAGTGGATTGTCCTTTTTTGAATCCAAACTGGCAATCAGAGGAGAGTTTATGATCTGTAAATAATTTTAAAATCCTTGGGGCAATTATCCTTTCAAATAATTTGCCAAGATTGGCCAATAAAGAGATTGGTCTATATGCTCTGGGGTTTGTTTTTGGCTTTCCCGGTTTATGCAAGATTTTTAGGAGCACAAGCTTCCATTCAAGAGGGAAAAGCCCTTCTAGCAAGCATTTATTAAATAAGTTTAATAAAGTCTCAGGGAAGAATTCATAAAATTTTTTAATCACTTGATTCTCAATGAGGTCAATGCCAGGACATTTTTTTATGGTTTAATTTAGCTACTGCAGCTCCTAGCTCAAGCATGTTAAAAATGGCAATTTCAGTTGTCCCCTTATGTTCCCGATTAATGCGTCTAATTTCCGCTTGGTCAGGGCTGTCCATATACGGCAAGTCTTCCGGAAAGAGGTTACTCACTATCGCTTCGACTGTATCCTCCTTTGAGTAGTCCTTCGGGACACCGTAGATTAAAACGGTAGGATCGGACAATCTGGGTTTTTCCATTGACAATCCTGCTTCTTTTAATGCAGAAGCACTTGAGATCTTCTTGGCATCATCAGGATTTGTTGTCTCTAACAACACACCCTTGTTTCTCAAAAGATGTACACCCTTGATTTTCATGTCCTTGTGATCTTTTTTTAATCACTTCAGTAACTGCCTTCCTGACATCCTGACTAGACGCCAGGGACGATTCTGCTGAGGGTCAAAGTATCAGTATGTTTTCGGAATCAGAGACCCCACTTCCGGAATCCACCCTATCTTTACCAGCAATTTATCTGCCCGAAGAAGCCGCCACCTCCACTGAGGAAGTCAGCAGTGGAATCTCTGTTATTTCAGGAGTCTGTCTATTTCGATTTGAACTACCACGAACAGCTTCCGCAAAAGTCTTATGAGGATGTAGATCACGTTGGATCTGTATCATCTGGTCTAGGGGCCTATACGTTACATATAAAAGAGGCCTGTACGTTACATTAATGAAATAGAAATATAAATAAAAGATGTTTATTATTAATAATTAAGGCAAATATGATTAAAAAGACCTGTGCGCTCTGGATTCATTATTATCAATGACCTGGGGACTAGCGTTCTAAACAAACATTCTCTAAGCACGCAGCTGTGTAATAATCTCTGACGGTTTTGCGTTTTAGAAGCCGAGAAACCTTTCGCCTATCAGTCTGGACGTTGAAACATTTTTTAGATTATAGACAGAGTCAAGAAAAAGGATAATCACCCTATTTATATACATGCTGATTGATTATATACGGCAGGTAACTATTTATTTTATAAATAGATCGATTTTTAAATGAAATTAGACCGCAAGAAGATCGATTGTTTGAATTTGAATTTTCCCAATCAATTATTCTGAACGATCAAGGAACCGGAAAATAACACCATACACATACACAGTGTATGTATCAGTTTATTTATTTCACATCAGTTAAAATATTTAAATAAACAAATTTAATATACTATAAAATTATGTTGATGACTGGTCCGTTCTGCTGTCATTTAGATGGCAAAATCCAAACATAAAGCGTTTTTATTCATTAGCGTTAAGAGGAACCAGTGCATCCCAGAGCGAGATAGAATAATGATCCCCTTTAGAAGGTTTAGAGAATCTGCTGGAGATTCTTTTGCTCCATCTTTAATGTGCATTGTGGGATAGGGATTCTATTACTTCGAGCGGAAATGATACCCTTTATTTTGCTTGGACACAGCGCTGACCTTACTCTTTCTACCCAAGTAGTAAAACCACTGTTCCAAATGTCCTTTAAGACCGCTGCACAACTGTTTGCGAAATGTTTTACAGTAGGTTGTTTAGAGTTTCTATTGCTATGCATATGCTATATACACTGGTGTTCAAAGAAAGTGCATCACCTAGAAATTTCACATTTCTAACCGTTTTTCGCGATGGTACGTTACATTAATGAAATAGAAATATAAACAAAAGATATTTATTATTAATAATTAAGGCAAATATGATTAAAGAGGCCTGTGCGCTGTGGATTCATTATTATCAAAATTACTGTAACTTAGAGCGAAAACGGATACAAAATAGATTGTGATAAGTTTAATAATAGGAAATATACATATATTAGATTAGATACATACAAACAAAAAGCTTTCGATTGTTTTGTCAACCTTCCTCAGTTAAACTACCAATTTAACTGAGGAAATTAATAATAACAACAATAGGAAATTTAATTTAATTTAATTTAATTTAATAATAGGAAATATATGTATATTTCCTATTATTAAACTTGTCACAATATATTTTATATCCGTTTTCGCTCAGAATTACAGTAATTTTGATAATAATTAAGGCAAAGCTAAGTAATATTTGAAAGGTGCTCTCAAAATATTCCAAAATGAGCATTTGCAACCTTTATACAACAGCTTTTGTAAACACGATAATTAACCCCTGGCTTAGTGCCGTGAAGGGTTTGTAAAGGTAGGGTACCTGCGTGTACCTAAGAAACTTACAATAAAGATCATATTTATTTAATTATGGCTGAAATGTTATCAGAAGCCCTCAATTTGCTTCGGTTTATCATTTTAAATGGAAAACAAAATGAAAAGTTCACCAGGTGCAAACTAATATTTAGTTGAACCGTCTCTGGCCCTGATGACAGCAACACACCGTCGAGGCATTGACAAGATTAATTTCTGAAGTAATCAACTGATAGTTCGTGGTTCCAAACACCAATTATGAAGTTCACGAAGGGTCTTTGGTTTCTTTCTCTGGCAACTGCAGATTCCACACGATGCCAACTTCAAGCGAAGCCAGGAAACCGCCCGGACCTGAATCCTAATTCAGGTCCGGGCGGTTTCCTGGCCAGTTAAGAGTTGCAATGGACCGTTCTTACAACCATTTTTAAACATGTAACAAACGTAAACACATTACTGTCGAATATTTAATGCAGAAATGCCTACTTACACTTTTCGCCCGATGACAAGGAGCAGAGTTGTTCTAAAAGATGCAGTTACTTGGCAGGTTGAAATGGTCTCTAATGGTTGGCAGCAATTTGCCTTCCAACATAGCCAGGTATCCATTGGCATTTACGGAACCTTTTATAAACTGCAGGTGACCTACTCCGCGATGCGAAATGCACCCCCATATCATTTGGCTGGTAGGGAATTTCACTGTAGACACCATACAGTCTGGATGGTATTCTTCACCACGTCTGCAGCGAATCGTTTGTCTCGAATCAGAGAGCCATGCAGGTTGAATTTCTTCTCATTCGAGAAAATAACTGACTTCCATTGCTCGGGGGTTCATTTTACATGCTCCTTACACCAAATTAATCGGGCCTTTTTCATTTTTTGTGTGAGGAGGTGCTGCTTCTTCTTAGGACGATTTCTTTGAACACCAACTTTTACATTTACTTTTTCATTTACTATGTATATTGCTATACATAGTAAATGAAACTAAAATTGTATGCCTGGATGAAGTAAATAATGGTAATGCAAATGAGTGCATTTTATATGTTGCTATAATTTATTTATGATGTTGGAATTTTTTTTTTTTTATTCGGATTCTGATTGCATGAAACTTATGCCCAGAATGAAATCGTGGTAACTCGCCGATTTTATAAGAGTGTATTCAGGCGCTATGATACTCTTATTCACTTTTTTTTTTTTTTAGTCTTTAAAACTAGCGAACACTTGAAGCAAGGCGGCGAAATGTGGTGTCCATAATATAATCTATCATTTATATTTTGTGTCATGAGAAATCCAGCATTTCGCCAATATTTAATATTTTATTAATTCAATATTTTAAGGAGTCTGGCAGTTTGTATTCCTTTAAATGAAACACTTAGTTTTTTGCCAATACTTCTTATGGAATAGCTTTATACAATAGCTTTTGTATAGCTTTATTCTAAAAAAAATTTTTAGAATATTCGAGAATATCCCAGAAATGCGTAGAATCATCTACAACATTCTACGCATTTCTGGGATATTCTAAAAATTTTTTAGATAATGTATTTTTTAAAATATTATTTAAGGTTTTTATACATAACAGAAAATATTTTAATAAAAATTGGTAAACAAGTTGGCCCTATTTTAATAAAAACTTTGAAAAATAAGAAAAATGAAACGTGATTCCAAACTTTTAGACGGGGGTTTATGAAAATTGGAAAGGCCGGCACAGAGTACAATTTGAATCCTATGGGATGAACTGGAATGTCGTAAGTACCAGATCAACACGTCCCACATGCGTAGCTCAACTGATCTAGGAGGAATGGAGGACTATACTTACTACAGGCGGTAGTTCGTTGGTGGAAAGACTATCCGAATGGAGCACGCCATAGCAGCTAAAAGCAAGACCGACACGCTTGAAGTGAGTGAGAGTGACGTGAATGTCAAACCGAAGTGTGCGTGGATATGTTTTGGAGGGTGGTGTATTTGTTTGGTTACTACAATATCTTAGTTTCCGCATACATACAATTATGTAAAACAGAAACATATATTGTTGAAAAAACTTAATTTTATTTAAATTATTCTAATGACATTTATTTAGTTAAGTAATTTATTTCCTTTTACTAATATTATTTTTGTCATCCCTAAAGTTGCGTTCTCAGAAAGATTCAAGTGGTTGTATACTTGAATGTTATTCCGCTATATGCCATTTATTTTTGAATAAACAGATTGTACTCTAACTGCATACAACTTGCCCATCCTCCCCTTCAGGCTGAGGTTCGCTTAAAAGTAGAAAGATGGCAGTAGTGTAATAATAAATTTCGAGACATTTCCACTAAGGAAACATTCTAGTGTTGTAATTTCCAGCTATTATTTATAATTGCGTTGTAGCTGTGGTTACTTCGGTATTCTAAGTACCCTTTTCTTTCAACCCAACTTAATTACAAGTGCTACAAATTCTGAAAAGAAAAAGCTTATTCTCTGTTTTTTTTTAATGTTCTAATTAGTTTTTTTTTTGTACCTTATCTAGTTGCTATCTGTAATTATTGATCACTAGATAAAGTTTATTGATCACCTAAGTTTTATCCAGTTAACGTGGACTGCATCTTAGCCACCAAAATCTAAAGCAGAAAAGTCAATTTTTGTGTGCAAACTGCTCCAAAAAATTTTTATTTCTTTGAAACTGTAAAATAAATAAAATTTAATAGTACAATTTGCATTACACTAGTGATTTCTTTTTTTTTTTTTTTTAAATCTTTTTTCTTTCCCCACTTCCTTTGTGGGGAAAGGAAAAAGGGTCACTAATCCTCCCTTTTCATTTCGCTGTCATTCATGCACAATATCCCACATATTCTTTAAAAGACTGCCTGTTTTCATTTTGATTTTCTTTTTCTTTTTTTTAATGAGCAAGAGGCGGTAAAGTTGCTTCCCAGTGATGAAAGGAACCTGCAACTCGGTATATTTGAGTTTTTGGAGGAAATGAATTTGTTTCGGGGGCATGATTTTTTTTTAGATATCTCAAATGATTATCTACAAAGCAGTATTTTTCCACAAGAGAACAATTAATACGCTTAATTAATAAATTCAACTGTCTCACTTTCGAAATCAATTCGATGAAAATCGAATTGATTAGTAGGCACAATCATGCGATGCGGACGACCAGCAGCATGAGGCCAGATCGAAACGCGGCTTTAATTCCTTACAACGCAACTCACGAAAAAGACCCATTTGGAACAAAAATCTACATTCAATATGTCATATTCCAGTGAATTTTCTTCTTCTGCCCTCTCACAATCCGTAAGGTGTTTATTTTCCTCTTTAAACAGATTTTAGAGCTTCTTGTTCCCTTGCTAAAGCCATTGCCCGTAATTTCAATAAATCCTTGCTTTCACCATTTTTGCATCCTTGTGGTGCTGTTACAACGTCATCTAACGATACCACTTTCTCCTACAGGTCTTGAAAATTTCTCCAGTTGTTCTTACGTTACTCTGTGCCCCAGAGTTAATACCTTTGTGTACGGCCTTCCCTCATTCTTATTTTTCCTGCATAAATTTTTTAAATACAATCCAACAATTCCCTAATAAAGGAGACAAATCTTTACCATTCCATTATTGTCCTTACCCAAAGTTTTTCTAAGTAATAGAGAAATCCAGTAAGCTTTCGCGATCTCGAAGTCTTCCAATTGATCGATGACTATCAATATGGATTTCATTACTGTTGAGCCAGGAGTTTTCTTGTTTATGTTTTTCATATTTGGACAAATTCGATCAAAACATTTAGACCTGTCGCTTAAGACTTTAAGGGTGTTATATTTCGAATAAATGCCTTTCCAGGAAGTTTCTCCTATAGTTTTCTTTTACTGGTTGGCCAGTTTTCTCACTTTCGCCCTTCATATACGTTGATAATAAACTGGCTTCGTCTTCTCCCAACAAATATCAGCGTATCTCAAGTGTCCTTTTATACTTATTCGTTTTCTCTTCTATATCAATGACTGCCTTCCATTGATTGGAAATCCCATCCACAGTTTTTGATGGATGGCATTTCACTTCATTCCACTTTCCTGTTTGACTTACCTGACATTATACTGAAAATTTTAATTTCTTCCGAATAACTTCGAATTCTTTAAATGGTAATTTCCAGATCATTCTCCAGAATTCTTAATAATCTCAAACAAAAATAACCCCAGAATTCTTAATAAACTCAAACAAAATAACTTCAAAATAAGTGACTACAGAATCTCAATTCTTTATTAATTCAATTAATTTTTAATTCTAATTTAAAAAAAAAAACAAAAGAAAGGAATATACTTACAAAATGCATTATGTTGACTCTTCCTAAAGTTGCGATATCTTTATATACAGCGTCATCTTTCTGGTTGTTTTTTTTTAATTAATGACAGAGTTAAAAAGTAGTGAAGAGGCTACTGCAGTTCATTAGTTGCCTACTGAAAAAAAAAAAAAAAAAAAAACATTTTTATGCGAAAAATGCCAGACAATATATGGAGTAACTATTATGTGATTTCTATGTTAATTTGTAGCTAAATATTGTCCAAGACGTGTCCACACGCACAGATCACTTCTCTGCCTAAATATCAAAGCATCAGTTATACTAATATTCAGTGCGATGATGGAGAACCATTTTTTTTTGTGTCTTCTTTAATCGTCTTGATTAGATGAAATATATCGCGTGTCGCTTTGGTTTATTTTCAACTAACTGTTGAACAATTGCATTTGAAAACAGTATTAAAAAACAGCGGAAAATCGAAAATCAAAATACATTGAAAACAATATTTTACAACCTCTTTCAGGGACAATAATGAACAGAAAATTACACACTTAAAAATATAAAAGTTTTTTTTATCTACTTCATTAATTTTTATAAATAAATTATGTATAAAAATAATGATAAATGATATATTTTAGTTTGATAACCACGGTTCACTGTGTGTATCATATAAATCATATTTGGTGTTACCTTGATATTTGGCAGTGCGAGGTAATAGTCCAAGCTGATAAAGTGCAGTGCAGGCAAGCTGCTAGGACAGTTCAAGGGGTTCCGTCAATGATATAAAGCAACTTTGCAAGCAGGAATAAAGAGGTAATCATCCTATTGTATGCTTTTATCGCGGAGATACCTAAATGACGTGTATGACGTGCTATATAATAAACTATTGAAAAAGATCACTTTCACCTATTTTCACTGCTATGAGGATTAATGATAGGGGATATAATCAGTATTTTCACACTGTATATAGGATTCGAAACGCTCACGATTAGGACTGTAACTTATCTGTGGTTAGACGAACACTGAATCCCAGAAACTCATTTGTAATAATAATAAAGAAGGTTGACTGTCGAATTTTCTAGTTCCATTAGGAAAATCTGTCACCTTTCGTGATGTTAAAATAATATCATTATATTTTTATATACGAGGTTCATTCAACAGATTTTTTCTATCAAAAATTTTATACAAAAAATAGTTAATTTGGTGTAGTTATAAAATGATTTAAGGTATTTACACTCACTTTGTCTGAATAATCTTCATATTTTTCTATAGACGAACACAAGGATTAATAATCTTTATAGATAGAAGTTCTCTTCAGTCTATTGTAGTCACTTTTCCCCTTCAGCAGCGCAACTTCGTCCAATTCAAGATATTCTACATGCATTGTGATAAAGAATATCTTTTCACATCTTTTCTCTATAACGGCTCCAGTTTATTCAAAGTAGATACTTATCTCAGAATTTCTTCCTTATCCACAAATTCCATCAAAATCGCACCTTTCGTGTTCCAGAAGACAATGGCCATCACTTTTACTGCCAACTGCACTGGACAAAGCTACTCCACAATACGACTCGTATGACTTCCATCTTTTTCAAGAGCATATTTTTCTAGAGCATTCAAGGGTGTCACTTATGGACGAAAGTTTAGAAATAATGACAATGATAAGGTTATTGCTAAAGTAAAAAGTATCTTAAAGAGATAAAAATGAACTTCTCCCTACAAGAAACATTGGCATTTATAGCCAGGTGCGAAAGCTACTGAAAAAGACAGAAATTGCTCTAGAAAATACTGTGTAGCATGATATAATAAGTTAATAAATATTTGCTGAGAAGAAAATTGTGGCAAAAAAAAAACAAAAAAAAAAACTTTGATTACATTTCGTACATATTATAGTTCCACATTAGGCAACATACTCAAGAATAATAAATAAATAATAAAATAGCAGAGATAAGATCGGATGATTTCGTCTTATTAGACAAAACCTTGAGAGAGAAACGAGACCTTGATTTGAAAAATGAAAATCAATTTATACTAGATTGCAGTTTCGAACTATGGAACACTAGTACTACTAAATGTTACATAAGGCTAATATAAGGATTCATGAATATATAACCACGTCGAAGTGAAAAGTCACTTTTCTGTGAATTACAGTTTTACAGCTGTAGACAATCACAGCTGTAATAGTTTTCATACACAATGACGAAATCCAATCCAAACATAGTACATACTCGTAGCTATACCTTTTTAAGTCTATGTTACATTTGTAGAGTTCTTCCGCAAAGCGTGGAATTGTGTAGCTAAGTTCCCCCCCCCCCACACCCCCAAAACACATTTTCTTGATTATTTCCTCCGGACTTCTTCTTCCCCAAAATCATATCCACGTCGAAGGGACGACAATTTGACAACACTAGAGGATATTAAAAGGAACAATACAAGTTCAAATATCTCTATAGGGTAGTGTCAATCAAGACTATTTTAACCTAGAAATCACTAGGTTAAAACATAGAAAAGATGAAAAAAATTCGAAGAATGAAAGAAGACATAACCCGAAAATTTGTGCTGACTTACATGAAAATAGAGATAAATACGTTACACGAGGGCTATTCAATTAAGAATCATCGTAATTTTTTTTCGCAACATATTTATTAATCATCCATATTTTGATGGTCCTTTTCAAAGTAGTCCCTCGCCTCCGTAGCCAGGTGGGCAGGAGCAGCAGTGCGTAGCACACACTTCTTGATTAGACCGGGGTTCGAGCCCGTGACCACCAAATACGGAGGATGCGGAAAGGTCAGGGTATGACCACCGCATATCCTCGGAGCAATATGGCCTTAGTTGCTAATGCTCCTAAAACCAAATAACAACAAAGTAGTCCCCATCTGATGAAACGCACTTACTCCAACGTTTCTCCCATTCTTCAAAAACATGGTGGAAGCCACTTTTTGACATATGTTTGAGAATCGCCTCCGATGTGTTTACTACTTCGTCTGACGACTGGAAACGTTTCCTCGCAGCTCCTTCTTTAACTCTGTAATTTTAAAAAAATCGCAAAGTGCAAAGTTGAGGACTATAAGGCGGATGACGAACACATTTAACATTAATGCTGGCTAAGTACTCGATGAAAATATGAGCAAAATGGGGTCTCGCATTGTCGTGATGCAGCATCCACCCACCTGCGTGCAGTTGAGGTTGTGTGTGACAAATGTGATCCCGCAAAGTGTGCAGTACAGCTCTGTAGTAAGGTCCCGTGAAAGTCGTATGACGTGGCACAACATGCTGGCCATTCCTTGAATGTCAAAAAAAAAAAAAAAAAAAAAAAAAAAAGATGACCATAACCCCTCCTGCAAAAACCAAAACCTTTGCTTTTTGCGGTGTTAGTGATGACGTAGACGTCTAGACTTCCAAACAGAGCTTTGTTGCTCACTCTATGTGTCGAAATGATAAAGCCATGTCTCATCCGCCGTTAGCACCTTGTTCAAAACCTTACCATCTTCAGTAACCGCCAAACACGTGTCATGTGCCAACGGTCACGGAGAGTACCGTGCGTGCTTCCTACTGATATTCGCAACGTCTCCTTACTCTTATACACGATTTTCTTTCACGATTACAGAAGCAGTGTGTAAGGTTTCTGTGGTGAGAGTAGTGGAGCTCGATTTCTGTGATTGAATCACGTCCATCTTTAAATATTCTAAACCACCTGTGAGATGTGCTATATGGAATCATAGATTTACCATAAGCCTCTTTTGACATTTCATACTCTTCAACTGATGTTTTCTTGAGATGCAAACAAAATTTGAGAGCAGCATACTGTTCCTTGCGTATACGTCCATTGTTACGTAGGCGAAACTGAACCCGAAACTGAATAAACTTGACCGAACGCCAAGGTCACACCGTGCACGAGTCAACTGCGCAGTTGCTATGTGATGCAGTTTGGTTTGGTAACAGTACGGTTGTTCATGAAAAATTATGATCATTCTTTATTGAACAACCATCGTATTTAAAAAATGATATCTGAAAAACTTCATTAAACTGAAGCTAAGTAATCATATTGCAGGCCTTTTTTCCCATTCCAACATGTAGTGGATTTCTTCTCTTTCCTACTCCCTAAAAAAGGGCACCACTTGTAGTTAACCCTCTCTCGGATTGCGATGTTATCAAACAAACTATTATATTAGGGTGGCCCGGTAATTTCTTACATATACCCGTATTTGTGTCTGTAAACTGCGGCGTGTTTCCTCTGGTCGCTTTGCCTGTTTTGCTAAACAGGCAAAGTTTAGCAAAACAGGCTAAGGCTGTTCTGGGGGAAAAACCTTGCCATCTACGGCCGAGACCGACTAACTCAGCCAAGGAGGGAAAAAAGCCCATTAAAGTTCCTCGCATCATCGACGGCATTCGAATTCGGGCCTTTCCCATCCGGTGGGGGGAGGACGGTGCTAACCGAGCAGACATTACAAATAGTAAGGTCAAGATGTTTTTGATTAATTGCGGTCTCCAGGGTTTCTCCTATATGCCGCTGTAGCATCCGAAAAGGCAAAAGGCCAAGGCCGGCAAGTGTACGTGTTTCGTTATGTTGAGTGTTTGAGCGCCGGCACGTGGCGACTTCGCAGCCAGGAGGCAGGGGACACCAGGTCCCTTGCCCCCTGACCCCTAATCTTGGCCACGAGGAGGCGAGTCAGGTCCACATTCTACCTGAGACACTTACTGAAGCTATCAGTCAAGCCTGGGAGTCCCGAATTTTCAAGAAAATAGCAGGAATTGTATGGGAAATGGTGAGGTAGGAAAGTGGATAGAAAGCAAGGAGGATGAATGGAAGAGGCATCCCCGAAAAGAAGAAAATAGAAGTAGAGAGATACAAAAATTTTAAAGGAAAGGAGAGGGAAGAAATCAGGAGAAATAGGGGAGTTGGTTAGTGAGGAAAGAAATAGAAGAGGGAGTGAAAAATAAGTAAGAAGATTATGACAGTTAATTGAGTATAGAGAAAGAAATATAGTGAGATAATCAGCAAATAAATAATATTTTCCCGTCTGCAAGATTAGCAGCATGGGGGAAAGTAAATAAGTTACACTCAAAAAAAGGAGATCAGGGAAAAACCGATCCCAGATCTCAAATAACAATTCATTTGAAAATGGTAACAGTTAGAATAAAACCCATTTTTAAGAAGTTAAGTTTCCATTAAAATTTAAATCAATCAAAATACACGGCCAGAAAACTGACCACTTTACTGGCTTAACAAACAAACAGAACTATGTCTAGTAAAACGTTGTGCAATTTAAAACCGTAGCTCAAACCGTTTTCCTCTGCTTGCACCTTCACGATGGTGGGACTGTTAGTAATCCTGGGTATAACCTCCATGCACAAGCACATGGTGGGTGACCACCCAGGTGTGAACCAACGTAAGCAGGGGTCGAGGTGTGGCGCCCACACCACATGGAGGAATGCCGCCCCTCTATGTTACCAGGCAGTACTAGGTGGTAGATGACTCATCAACCGGTGAAATACCACCACTTTGCTTATTGGAGGCTTGAAGTGGTGGAACCCATGTTTAGTCTCTAGAGCTAAGTTCCGGTCAACCCTTCCCTATCTCTTCCATCATGCAGTATGATTGATGACTCTTGAGGTTATGATGAACGTTGTGGCGAGATCCAATATTCCTTACATTTCGAGGGTACAGCTCTAAAACGGTTTTCGCAGGCCGGCCGCTAGTTAGTACACCGGACCGAACCTATTGGTAACTCTCTAGGAGGCTTCCGGATCAGCTAGTGTATAATCTTGCTACCTCTACTCTGCCAGATAGTGACTGGAGGGAGTCCGAGTAGTGTGTATGCGGGGAGCATTGTCGAGGCCACGTTATGTCAAGGATCTGGGTATATTCTTCCCACATGTACGCCATATCCAAAAATTTCATTACTTCATACAGCATGTCCCACCCACTTTTTCTTACTATTGAATACACCATGAATTGTCAAACTAATAGAACAAGCTTATCTGCGAAAAGATCTAAACCTCCCAAGGATTTCCTAATTCATTTCACAAATATACGTGGTCTCAATTCTAATCTCAACGATGTCCATTTCCACTTGCAGTCTGCCAAACCCCATGTACTTTTTCTGACAGAATCTCAGTTATCGGTTGATTCAACTACTGTTCATCTCAGATGCCCAAATTATTCGCTGTATGATTCCTTTCGCCTCAAAGGTGGTACTTGTGCATATGTCCGTTCTGATATTCCCTGTCAGAGACTTGGCAATTTGGAATCTCCTCTCTTTGATCTTCTCTGGCTTAAAATCTCTCTACCTCATTGTGTCAAATTCATCTGTTGTCTCTACCGTTCTCCCAACTCCACTAATCACTTGGAGCTCTTTGACTTCCTCTCGTTGCAACTTGACTTTCTCCAGTCCAACTTTCCTAACAGTGAGGTAATTTTCCTTGGTGATTTTAATGTTCACAACTCCAGCTGGCTTCCGTTTTCTAGTCACACCGACCCAGCAGGTCGAGATGCTGAGGCTTTTGCAATTACTAATGACCTAGCACAGATTGTTCATTTACCTACAAGAATACCGGACAATCCGAATCATACAGCCAATACGCTCGATCTTTTTCTCACAAACAACCCTTCTAAGTACACGGTCGAAGTGAGAGGTCCTTTAGGCACTTCAGATCACAACTTGGTGATTGTCTCTTCTCCAATGGAACCTTTATCTCATGGCTATTCCCAACCTCGTGTTGTTTGGCATTACAAGAATGCAAAATGGGATGACCTGCGAGACTTCTTTTCTTCTTTTCCTTGGTCAGATTACTGTTTCAAAACTCCTGATGTCAACGTTTGCTGAGATCGTGTCAGTGAAATTATTTTTGCAGGAATGGAATCCTTTATCCCACACTCCACTTTAAAATCTCGTCCTTTATCTAAACCTTGGTTTTCCAATAAATGTGCTAAGGCTGTTCAAGAGAAGAATGTTGCATATCGTAATTGGCTTGTTTCTAATTCTTCAGTTTCATTTTCTGCCTACACCAAAGCTCGCAACAATTGTAAAGCAGTTATTAATCAGTCCAAACTAGAGTTTGAACAGGCTAAGAGTAGAAAACTTGCTTCTTGCCCTAATGGTAGCCGAGCATTCTGGTCTCTTGCCAAAGTTATTGGCCGCAACTTTTGCCCATCTCTGCTTCCACCTCTGTCCAAACCAGATGGTTCTGTTGTCACTTCAGCCAAGGATAAAGCTGACCTGCTAGCATCCCATTTTTCTTCCAGCTCATGTATTAATGAACTTGGTAAAACACCTCCCACCATTCCCAACACGGTCCATTCAATGCCTCCTGTGGTCTTCCGTCAAAAGGATATCAGAAGGATTTTGATGAATCTTGATGCTAAGAAAGCTCCAGGTCCTGATGGTATTTCTCCACTTGTTCTCAAAATCTGTGCTCCTGAACTTACTCCTATTCTTTGCCGCCTTTTTTCACTTTCTTATTCCAAAGGTGTTTTTCCTTCTGCTTGGAAATTTGCTCATATCCAGCCAGTTCCTAAAAAGGGTGACAAATCCCTCCCATCCAATTATCGTCCCATTGCAATTACTTCTACTCTTTCTAAAGTAATGGAGAAATCAATTAACCGCCAACTCTTAAACTACCTAGAAACCTTCCGTCTGATCAACGATCGCCAGTATGGATTCCGTCGGTGTCGATCCACTGGTGATATTCTGGCTTATGTTACCCATTTATGGACTACTTCAATGGAAAGGTTCGGTGAAACACAAGCAGTTGCTCTTGACATCTCAAAGGCTTTCGATCGTGTTTGGCATAAAGGTCTTCTAAACAAGCTTCCATCTTATGGTTTGCCAACTGTTTTTAGTAATTGGTTATCCAGTTTTCTCTCTGATCGCTCACTGAGGGTGATGGTAGATGGCTCTCTGTCTTCTAACTTCTCCACTAATGCCGGTGTCCCCCAAGGTTCAGTTCTTTCCCCCACTCTTTTCCTCTTGTATATCAATGACCTTCTTCCATTGACTGGAAATCCTATCCATAGTTTTGCCGATGATAGCACATTGCATTCAACTTTCCATTTTGAGAAACCTTGCCCTGCTCAATCAGCTTCAACTTCTCGAAAATCTGCTACCAATTCCTTAAATGCCGATCTTCAGGTAATTCTCCAGTGGGGCAAAGACAACTTAGTTGATTTCAACCCTTCTAAAACTCAGTCTTGTCTTATATCTCGCAAAAAGGATTCTTCTGCTCCTATGCTTATCTTTAGTGACACTCCAATTTCTAGGCAAAAGGATATATCTCTTTTGGGAATTACCCTGACTTCTAATCTCTCTTGGCACAAGCACATTACAAATATTGCTTCCTCTGCATCTAAAAAACTTGGTTTTCTCTTTCGCTCTCAGCGTTACTTTTCTTCCAAACAGCTGCTCACTCTGTATAAATCGCAAATCCGCCCTGCCATGGAATATTGTTCCCACATTTGGGGTGGTGCCCCCAAAACCTCTCTCAGGCTTCTTGATTCCATTCAGAAGAGGGCAGTTAGGTTAATTAATGATTCATCTCTAACGGAGTCTCTCCACTCGCTTTCTCATAGACGTACTGTTTCTGCTGCATGCCTCTTCTACAGATATTTCCATGGGCACTGTTCTTCTGAATTGGCTTCTATAATTCCCGCTCTCTCTTTCAAAACAGTCCGAACACGTGCCGCCACCAGCCATCATCCATTTACTGTCCAACTTCAAACCCACAGAACCAACTTTTCATCTTCCTCATTTATTCATTCAACTGCCGTTTTCTGGAACAACCTTCCTTCATACGTATTTCCTGAAAATTACAATCTACAGAAGTTCAAGTCCAATGTCAACAAATATCTTCTTTCGTCTTCTCAACCTCCAACCCAAGCACGGTACTAAGTACTATAGGTTCTAATACCTCTCGTGTTTGGGGTTCACATAAAAAAAAAAAAAAAAAAAAAAAAAGAACGGGGAGAAGCAAACAAAATCGCAGTGGAGGGTAAAGGCGACCTGAAGCCAGAACTCACAAGCAAAACATTGATATTAAAATTAAAACTAGATTAATTAAACCTTCAAAATGAGAAGATGCTAAAATGTGAGCATCTTCCCACATTTGAAAAGCTTACAAATAGACAAAGTGCAAAGTATATTAGTTGTCTGACGGCACCAGGGGTTTTCCCCATCTCCGCGTTGTGTACTCTGTTTGTGTAGCATTGAATTACACAAATTAGAATTAGAGATTTAAAACGTGTGTGGGGGAGTGGACGAATGTGTAGTGTTGTGTACCGTTGTTCTTTTGACCATTTAGCCGTTGGGCCCCCTGTTAGGACCCACCGTTACCGCACTTGGCCCCGGTGAGGCAGGTTCGGTACTCAGTAGATTTTATGTACTCTGGCAGGCCCTGCCACCTAGTTTCCGAAGATTTCAGTGGCAAGGGCCTATGTGAAAAAAAAGGAGGTTAACGCTAGGTTAGAGGGATTACAAATAGACAGCAGTTCTTACATGAGATGTTTAACTATCTATTGCATTGCAAAAAAAAAAAAAAACAGCCGTTTCGATGGTAACAGCCATCTCGTCGGTGGATGGCCACAATTGATTCCAATGCTTGGCTCATTTGTAGTAAGAATGCGAAGTGAATTTTTTTGGTGCGTTCAGATAATACAACTTAACATAGTCGGAATGATCGAGCAGTGCAAACAAACAAACAAACGAAAAAAACGAAATATGATCATGTGAAAGTATATAGCTTAACTTACCGAATGATCAATAAAACACAAGATGATGAAAACTGCTAGGTTCGGTGAAGCTAGCAGATATCAAGAGATAATATCGTTGTCTACTAAAGTTAAGAAATAAATATTATGATAATCCTTGATATTTTGTGTTACATTATCAACAAATAGCTATTTTGCATAATCACTTTTGAGGAGAGGAAGGTAACTATATCAAGTAGAACAATAAAGTCTCCTGACGCTATGTTGTTGTTGTAGTAAGGGTTTTTAGGAGCATCAGCGGCTAAGACCATATTGCTCCGTATATGCTGTCTGTAAATTGCATGTGTTCTGAGGTCGATTTTCTTCTTCCTGTTTGCTGGAAGGAAAATCAGAGATCCCGGGAGAAAAAACCATGCAACCTTCGCCTGAGACCGACTAACTCGGCGATGTTGTGAAAAGGGCCCATAAAAACTCCTCACATCATCAACGAGACTGGAACTCAGGTATTTTCCACCCGGTGTGGGGAGGAGAGCGATCCTACCAACTGTGCTACCGAAAAGGGCTTATTACCGCTATCAAAATTGCACACACACACACACACACACACACACACACACACACACACACACACACACACACACACACACACACACACACACACACACACACACACACAGGAACAGAAAGTGGAGATAGAATTACAGAAGCAGTTTCTTTAACAAAAATCGACTAATTCTTTAGTCTATCCACTGGCATTCGTCCAGCTACATTACAGATATAACGACAAAGTATTTCACACTTACATTAAAAAAAAAAACGTATTTTCTTTGCAAACCATTAGTGCTACGTAGCTATCGGCAGGGCCAGCGAGTTTTGGCTGAAATGATGGCTGTGAATTTTGGAAACAGCTTCTTACTCGTCCATAGGCTAAAAAATGATGATGAAAGAAAATTTTATTAATAGACGAGCATACAATTAATGTAATTCTACTAGATTCGCTCTGTTATAACAACACAGCATCTATTCAAATTTCCTGGAGGCTTTTTCAAAGAAAAAAGTTATTATGAAAAGTAGAAAGTAATTTAGAAATCGATGAACCTTATTATTATTTCAACATGGCTGAAATAATAATAAATTGCCTTAACTTGTGTCTCATTACAATGGAAGAAACTATCAAAGGAAATTCTTTTGTAAAAAGAAACTAGCAGAAGTGTTACCAAAACCACATATCAAAATCTGTTATCATAATGACACCCTGCAACATAGGGACGAAGAGACATAGGGATTATCTATTCCAGATTCAAGTCCTAGCTGTTATTTAAAATTTATAAAATGGAGGAGCTCTTACAGGGTTCGTGATGGTTCTCAACTTCCATGTTGACACTAGCCATCTATTTATCTTCTTAAGAAGCTCCTATAGTTCGGGACCCTATGGATAAAAGATCATAACCATCACCACCGAATTGTCTGCTGCAGAGGGACCCTCCCCCCAAGGGTGTGTTCTCTCTGCTGCCCTCTTTTCCGCATCTTTAGAACCCTTCCTCGCAAATCATGCTAACTTTACCACTTATGCCAAAGATGTAAAGTTCTTTATCGTTGCAAAATGCCCCCAGTTTCTCCAGTCTAACACAGTGATCTTCAACCGACAGTTACAAGAACTTGAAAATTACCTTCATTCGATTTGGGTCTTCATAAACAGAGAAAAAACTTCTCAACTTACTATTACCAAAAAGAGAAATATAAACGATGTGAACATCATGACTGGGAACTCTTTATTAAAAAAAAGTCACCCAGCATAAGGATTTAGGCCTCACCAGGGACAAAGATCTTACGTTCTTACCTCATTTTGATGCCACTCGGGAAAAACACATATGCAGCTATATGGGCAGTGAAACAGGAGATCTCCAACTTTCAAAATCCGCATCTTATCATTAACTACATTCTTCGTTGCATAATCAAAATTCCATTGTATGCCTCAACTATATGGTCCTCTGCACCCCATCTTACCAAACCAGGTTCCTATTCCTGGAATACTGGATTTTAAAATGGCTAAATAAGATTGCACGCCTATCGTGGCTGGTTTAGGCCATGTATTGTATTAACTCATTTGAGTATTCTGTACATAAATTGTGAAAGTGTGGCAATATTTATTCAATATTATCATGTAACTCGTGTCCTCTAACTGGATAGCTATAAAGGGACATCTCTTTAGAAATAAACTGATAATAATAATAATAATAATAATTATTATTATTATTATTATTATTATTATTATTGTGCCGTCTGGGCGGGAGGAGCCCCCTCCCACTCCATGGCAAACACTACAATGACCTCCATCAAGATCACATCGATAACATTGCTTCCAGTACATGGTTCACAAGCGGGACACTCTTCCCCGAGACTGAAAGATTCACGCTGGCCATCCAAGACCAGGTAATCAACACCAGAAACTATAGAAAACACATCGCAAAGGAGCCCGGAATGTCAGATGACACATGTCGACGATGCCGCCTGGCCTCAGAAACGATCCAACACATCACAGGGGGATGCAAGGTGATCACTCGGACTGAGTACGCTCGTAGACACGATTACGTAACCAGGATAATACATCAGAAGCTAGAAAGGAAATACCAGTTGACCAAAGAAAGTGTACACATTAAAAGTACGAACCGCTGGCAGTACTGGAAACCCCAACCCACAAGTTATTCTGGGACCGCGCCATAATAACGGATAAGGCCATTCCGCACAACACACCGGACATAACTCTTGTGGATAATGATGGAAAATGCTACCTACCTGATTGAAATAGCTGTGCCCAACACTAGCAATGTCCAGAAAACCCATGAGGAAAAAATTAGGAAATACACGAACCTAAGACATGAGGTCAAGGAGATGTGGCATATGCAAGAAGTAACGACCATCCCGATCATCGTGTTTGGCACCATCGTATGTAGGGTCGTTGGCACCATCGGTATGGTGCCAACGACCTACATAGCAAAAAAAAAACCTACTACAAAAAAAAACCTACATAGCAGGTTTTTTTTTTTTTTTTGTTGTAGTTTGGCGCATAGGCTTCTGTGGCCATAATGCACCTCCCAAGGTTTTTGCAGTACTTTGATCCAAGCCAGAGACGGGAATCGAACCCGCGACCTTTGGTTTGCTAGGCAGGCACTTTACCCACCCGGCTAGCCCGGTCGGCTCCCTACATAGCAGTCTAGCAGCAATAGGTCTCCCAGAGAACACCTACATGGAACTCCAGAAAGTCGCAATCCTGAACACCTGTGGGATAGTCAGAGATTTACTCGACCGACAGTAACACCAGACATTACAACCACCCTGTGTACTTGGCAGCAGTACCCATCACGGTGTGAAATCTCTCAATCAGAGAGAAATAATATAAGAGCAACAATAATAATAATTTAGATTTAGCAAAAATTAAAATCGGAAATTTTTAAAATTAAATTACTAAATCTGAATTAAATCTAAAATTTAAAATATAAATTACTCGATAAACAGTTATACAGAAAAATAAAGATGCTCTCTTAAAATGAAAACTTGGTCTCTATAATTCCTGAAATATATCCATATTATAAGAATATAAATATTGCAAAAAACTTAGGCCGACCGGGCTAGTCGGGTGGGTAAAGTGCCTGCCTGGCAACCCAAAGGTTGCGGATTCGAATCCCGCCTCGGGCTTGGATCAGAGTAGTGCAAAAACCTTGGGAGGTGCATTATGGACACAGAAGCCGATGCGCCAACAAAAAAAAAAAAAAAAGCAAAAAACTTACACATAATATAATCTTATTTGTGTTAATGGGTGTGGCTTAATTTAGGACTGTGATAAATCATCACAATGCTTTTTATCCCGCCCATGTACACACGCACACTAAACTGCTTTAAGAAAGTTCATATAAGAAAGTTCCAAAGTTTTGCTTCCGAGGTCTAATAGAAATTCTTCTCTGAGAGCTCAATTTATATGAAGAGCTGTACATCTGAATATGAACAAAATAGAAATGCGCATACTCTTTATGATGTTCAATATAGTTCTTAACAAGAAATATGCATTTAGTCAAAGCTTAATAAAGACCTATAGTTCTTATCTCAATTAACTCATATTCTCGATTTTAAGGCTATTAACCGTGTCAAATAAAAAAATAAAAAAAAAATACGCGAATCTTAAGCTTAATCTTGAAGCTATTCAGTTACAGCAAATTTCAGACAGGTTAAGAAAAATAAGTCTTATACGCAGGGTCAGGAGAAGGGGCAGTAATCGAGGCGCTTGCCTCCGGCACAAGGTTCGAAGGGGCGCAATAGTAAGGAGTTTTATTATAGTTTTCGTAATTGTGGAGGAAAGAGGGGCACATAAAAAAAAATATGGAAAGAAACTATGCCTCGGGTACAGAAGGGGGCACTCAGATATAGCTCCCTCGGGTTCAGAAATACCTTATCTCAGCTCTGCTTATGAACCAAACACTCGACAAAAACTCGTTTCTCGTATCAAGGCACATTTTACCACGAAATTTCTAGTAGATTTTACCACTTACACGCTTTTTTTTTTTTTTTTTTTTTTTTTTTTCGTTGTTACTGAATCACGAAGTGAATCCTTCAGTGAATGAAGGATTTTCTTTTATGATCCAGCTAGTAAATTAAAATTATTATTATTGCAGAGCCTTCTAATCAATGCAGAACACTCATTTATCTGTCTGACAGAAACGTGGCTCCAAAATAATAAGCAGCTGAACGCTCTGGCAGACAATTTAGGCTACAAGTGCATCGGTAGAGGGAGAGAAATCAAAAGGGGCGGAGGAGTAATGATGCTATATAAAACCGACTTCCAGATTGGGAAAGAACAAAGCTCTAATTCAGATAACTTCGAAGCTGTTATCGCCACATTCTCTGGTGAGAACAGCAAGGTACAGCTTTGTCTTATCTACATGCCACCAGAACATACGAGGGAGATCAGAAATGAGTTCTTTACCTGGCTGGTATCAAACTTAGACGTAAATATTGAGACAATCATCTTAGGAGATCTGAATATGCCGTTACCAAGGAATAAAGATGCAAAAGCAGAGCTAGACGCCACAGTAGAAGCACTCGGAATGAAACAATTAACAACACCTGCGACAAGAGGATTACAGTGCTTGGATTTAATTTATTACAACGTGCAAGATGTTAACTTAATAGACAACTCCTTACAGTTTTCCTCCGACCACTCTGCGCTTTCAATGGAAGTTACTCTTCGAAGACAGATTGCCGGTCAGAACTGCGACACACATCAGAGTAATGAATCAAATTTGATATTTTCCACAAAATATATCAAATGCGAGGTCATATTGCAATGTTTAGCGCAATATAACTTTCAAAGTCTACATAAGATGTCCACTGAAGAAGCCATAGATGAGATTTCGAGGTTACTCTTGCAGATCGCCCGTCTAGGAGCAGCAAAAGTATTAAAGATCTCCGACAGAGCGAACTCTTGGTTCACTCCACAAGTAAAAGTTATGTTTAAAAAGAAGCAAAAGCTCTACCGAAAGTGGAAAAGAACTGGGCACCCGACTGATCGGACTATGTACAAACGCGAAAGGGCACAGTTCATTCGACTGAAAAGACAAGCGTACTTTGAGGTTATGAAGGAAAAATTAAAAAAGGGAAAGAGAATAGTTAGCGAGAAAAACAACAAAAAAAGAAATGACGGACCAGCTGTTTAGAGAGTGGACAGAAGTCACATTCGGAAAACCTTTGAATGAAAAGCAGAAAAATTGTGAGGAAAACAACCGCGAGATGCAGAAAATGATTGAAAAACTGACGGATCCCACTGGCACTAACCAAACTAGAGCTAGAAACATATTACGTGAAATTAATATCAGCAGGGAAAACTTAAAGGAGGCTATTAACTCGCTCCCCAGTAAAGCAACGATCGGGCCGGACCAGTTCCCGCTATTCATGATAAAAATATGTAGCGCTTACATAATCGAACCGCTCTCCACCACCTCTTCCAGCGAATACTAAGTGAGGGGGTTATCCCGGAAAAATGGAAGAGATATTACGTAAAACCAGTTCCAAAAATAAGCAATCCTAAAACCAGTAAAGATTTCAGGCCCATCGCAATCGGATGCTCTCTGCAAAAAATATTTGAAAAAGCAATCCTGAGCACCATCAATCAGCACTGCTTTGGGGACAGGCCAGAATACTTACATTCTGTGCTTCCTCGAAGGTCGACTATTACTAATTTAATGGAGACTCTACTCCGAATACAGCTAGCTTTAAACAATAAACAACAGTTGGACATCGTTTTTCTGGATGTTGCAGCAGCCTTCGACAACGTCTCAATCCCAGCTATAACAGTAATCCTCAAGGAGTATTTCCTCATTTCAGGAAGCACTTTAAGCATTCTCACTAACACCCTTCAAGAAAGACAAATTATCGCAATAAACGGGAAACAAACAGCATCTTACTGTATCTCCAGGGGAGTACCTCAAGGGGGCGTATTGTCCGCCACCTCCTTTGCAATAGCACTAGCCCCATTTTTAGCTCAAAACTGTGAACAATTTATTACATATGCTGACGATTTGAAATTTTTTTAATCTCTAAAGAACAAGAAACTGCACCCCATCTATCAGAGGAAGCAAACAAGGCAATCAAGAAGCTGGAAGAATATCTGCACTACATTGGCCTGAAACTTAATGAAAAGAAAACTGCCCAAATGACCTTCACCCACAAAAAGAAGAAAAATGAAATTACGATTTTTGTGAACAATACCAGAATCCAAAATTCCCCCTCACATGTTGACCTTGGCCTTAAGTGGGATGAAGGATTAAACTTCATACCTCACTTCGAACACATTAGGAAAAAGACATACGCAGCACTGTGGAGCACTAGACAAGAACTCACCGGTCTCCGAAGCCCTCATCTCATGATTCAATACATCCTTAAATGCGTTACACCGATTCCGTTGTACGCATCGACTATCTGGTCATCAGCCCCTGAGAGCAACATCAAGGCCTTCTTAGGAGTAGAATACTGGCTCCTGAGATGGCTAAACAAGATTGCCGGGAAACCGTTTACCATCTCAAGAGCGGTCTTGTCTGCCAATCTGGACATCACACCCTGGAAGTATATCATCACAACCAGAAACATCTTAACTCTGGCAAAGCTACTAACGGAGAGAATAGATTCGCCGAAAGTGGGAAACGTGATCACTCGCCCTCGGATGATACGACCGAGAATAAAGAGGGAAGAACCAAGTCTCAAGTGCCAACTGACTCAATTGGACTCTCTGGGGAGATTTTTCCCAGCAAATACTGTGAATTATTTTAATAATTTAAATATAGATCCAGAGAAACTATGTACAGACAAAATGTATAGGACAGAAATCTTTGGTAATGTGTATCGGCAAGTATAAATATAATAAGAAGACTAATTTAATAATTTATATAATAATATTTAGCATTTAACAACCATTTGCAATTAATTAAATCAACTTAACAATTAATTCATTAACCACATATTCTGTGTTTTTGCATCTCCAAATTTTGTAAATAAGTTCATGTAAACATGCTTGTAAATACTATAATGTAACCACACCCTCTAGCCACGTGCTGTCTGTCTCGAAAGAGAAATAAACAGATAATAATAATAATAATTATTCAGATAGATTACATTTATAATAACTAAATTTATTTACAGAGGAATTTACTACAAATAATCATTGCGTTTAAGCCACTCCCTTGATTATAGGTGACTAGTCCAAATGGGACAAATCATGCGCATATACAGTGGCGGAAAAAAAAAAAAAAACTGCATCACCTTAAAAATGTAACATTTGTAGTGAAATGTATTGTTTGATTAGTCATTTTATTTGTGGTAAAGCAGAGGTATTGCGTCAGATAACGCTTCTATTGCATCAGACAGTAATTGCAAGGTATTGCATCAGCCGATTCTATAAATAAGGCGTTGGAATGGTATACACGCTCATTAGTATCCTGTTTTGCGGAGGTGTAAGCATTTGTTCAGTTGACACCAAGAAAAAAATTGTAGCTGTTGCTCGGCGCCTCCGTAGCCAGGTGGGCAAGAGCAACAGTGCTTAGCACACGCTTCTTGATTAGACCGGGGTTCGAGCCCGTGACTACCAAATACGGAAGATGCGGAAAGGTCAGGGAATGACCACCGCATATCCCCGGAGCAATATGGCCTTAGTTGCTAATGCTCCTAAAAACCAAATAACAACAACAACAATAGCTGTTGTTCTGTCCCAGGAAGAGCTTTCTACGTGTGCTATCGCTAATAAAATAGGCTACTACCAGTCAACAGTATCCCGGGTGTGAAATTAAAGCGTGAAACTGGTGATGAGAAGAGAAGACCTGGATCAGGCTGTAAGAGAGTGACTGCGCCTTCCCAAGATCGATATTTTAAACGGCTATGCCTTCGTAATCGCCATGCTGGTGCTCCTGATCTAAAACTGGACTTTGAGATGACCTCTAGTGTTGAAACAAGTGCACGAACTATCCAAAGACGGCTTTAGTAATGTGGTCTGCATGCCTATCGGCCCAAGAAGAAGCCTTTGTTGACCCTGCAAATGAGGAAGAAGCGACTTGCTTGGGCTAAAATGCGTGTTTCATGGACAAAAGAGCAATGGGACACCGTCATCTTTTCTGACGAATCGAAATTCTACCTTCATGGCTCGGATGGGCGCGATATGTCAGAAGACGAAAATCGCAGGCACACCATCCTGACTGGATAACAACGACTGTAAAGTTCCCTGCAAGTCAAATGGTCTGGGGATGCATAACAAGCAAAGGGGTGGGACAAATTAAGTTATTAACGGAACGGTAAATGCAGAAACCTACACTGCTATCTTGGAGGAGTGCCTGAAATCCGTTATTGGGAATCACTACACAGACGTCCAAAACTGCATTTTTCAACAGGACTCAGCACCTTACCACACAGCAAAATTGGTAAGTTTATGTTATTTAGATTTAATGATGAGTTTGTCTTCTTGTTTCACAAGGATTAAAACATACTTACACCAATGTTTTCCCTCGTTTTTCTCCCTTAAAGTGCAGTCATACCTCAGAAATGCTGGCATTACAGTGTTGGACTGGCCTGGCAACAGTCCAGATTTTAAAATTGCTGGTACATAATGTCGTCTAAAATTGCTCGGAAGAAGCCAACAAGTAAGAATCAGCTGGAGGAGAGCATTGTAAGGGTGTGTACCACGAAATTGGGCAACCGTATATACAGAAGTTAGCATTAGCAAAGATATACGATGCAAGAAAGCAAGCTTATGCAGCATCAGCCAAAACAAAAAAAAAAAAAAAAAAAACCTCCCATTTCACCCCTCCATTCATTCCAAATGCCTATCCATCTCAGTCTTAAATTTATTTAGGCTATTATTTCCACAACAAAAGATGGAAACCTGCTCCACCAAACAACTACCCGCTGGCTAAAGGCAAATTTCCGCACATCTATTGTACAACTATCTTTCCTCAATTTGAAACTGTGCCCCCTCAGGTTCTTAGTCTTAGCAAGAGGAAGAATCCGAGGGGGCACAGTTTCAAATTGAGGAAAGATAGTTGTACAATAGATAGTTGGTAAGAGCACCCCTTTGTTCCCCTCACCAATCTTGTTGTCCTTCTTTGTACTCGTTCTAGCAACTCTACATCCTTCCTAAAATGAGACCTCCAGACCTGTACACAATACTCTAGGTGTGGCCTGACCACTGCATTGTATAACGGGATAATCACCTCCCTGTCCCTGCTAGCAAAATTTCTATATATCATTGACAAGACTCCATGACATGCCCTGGCCTGGCAGCCCGTCTGCACTGCTCAGCGAACTTCATATTTGACTGCACAATTACCACCAGATATTTTTCACTTTCCGCTTCCCTGAGTGTAGTACCACACAGTCGGTACGTTTTCTTCGGTTATTGCTACCTATATGCAGTACTTTGCATATCTCAATGTTAAACTTCAGTTGCCACTTCTCAACACATCTACCTAACTTTTCTAGACCCTGTTGCAATAGCGTACTGTCCTTACTGTCGTTAACAACCCTGCCAATCTTTGTATCATCTGCAAACTTGGACAGTAAACCTGATATACCATCATCAATATCATTGATAAATATAGAAAATAACATTGGGCCCAACACCGAACCCCGGGAAACTCCAGTAATAACATTTGTCCACGAAGAGCAGTGTCAATTGATTACCACTCTCTGTCATCTAGCAGTCAACCATCCCTTTATCCCTTTCTAGCAACTTACCCTTAATGCCATACCTCTCCAATTTGTAAAGCAGTCTTCCATGTGCAACAGTATCAGAAGCTATCCTGAAATTCAAGTATATGATATCAAAATTATTTTGGGCATTCAATTCCATTGTGACCATATCGTAGTATCCAATTAAATTTGTCAGATGAGACCTCCCTTTAACAAAACCAGTAAAGACTGCAGTAATAGTTAAGACACAGTTAGGCAGCAAATTCAGTTATATTAAAGCCTTCCTTATGTTTAACTTCAACAATTTCTCCTCCACTTTGATCTCAGTTATTACAAAATCACTTAGCTCCCTGTTAGCGTTTGATAAACTTCTGGCACTCCGCCCATTGAATAACTCCTCATGTGTGAATGCAGATGCAAAATACTCATTCAGTTTATCAGCTACCTGAGCATGATCATCAACCCATCTATGTTAAGTGGTCCAATCTGATTCATCCCTTTCCTTCTAGAGTTTACATAAGTAAAGAACTATTTGCTGTTTTTCTTTGCATCCTTTGCCAAAGATTTCTCGTAATCTGCCTTCGCCTGCCTAACCTCCTTTGTGACTTGATTGCAGACTAATTTATACCTGCCATAGGCTTCTGTGTCACCTGATAATGTATATGCATCCCATGCATTTTTCTTCTCTGCCACAAGCCTCATTAATTCATCTGACATCCATTTAGGCCTGAACCGTGAACAGTAAACTTTGTGTCCCCAACACTTTGGGAGCCTCTGACTGAAGTCCCTAGGACACTAAAAACCAAAATAGCTCCTAAAAACCAAATAACAAACAACAACAGCATCCACCGTATTTGGTGGTCACGGGCTCGAACCCCGGTCTTATCAAGAAGCGTGTGCTACTCACTACTGCTCCTGTCCACCTGGCTACGGAGGCGCCTAATCAATCAAATTTATTAACTATACTCCTAGCATTGGTGTACATGCAAGTATACATGTACCTGTTCCTACTCCTAGCCACCCTAGAAGATGTTCAAAGGTCACCGCTTTCATTTGGACGATGAGATGAAGAATACTGTTACACATTTCTTTCGCCGGCAATGAGCGGATTTCCATGCAGAGGGTGTTTCGCCCGGTAATCCGATGGGATCGATGTCTCAACGTCGCGTCGTGCTTAGTTTCAACAGGTACATCTCTTCTGAACGGTTCATTGCACAAGTCCATGTTCATCTTTCGCTTTTCCATTTGTGTCAATTGTCAGAAATCTCTCAACACAATGCTTGGGTTGTAATGCAGTAAATTCTTCACAGAATGAAGTAGTAATTTATGTCATTTTAATTTGATGTTATTTAAACTGGAACAGCCGATGTTATTAAGCATAACTTGATAAACACGTTGAATAATTAAAAAACTCTCAGATGAAAGGGTAGAATAGAATTCCGAAAATTAAGCATCCAGCAATGAGACAGACCTTCAACTAATCGCATTTTGGACCTTTCTTCAAATACTTACGATCGCATACTGCAAAAAAAAAAAAAATGGCCTCCATAGCCGAGTGGTCAGGAGCGGGAGTGCTGCCAACCCGCACTGGACCAGCGTAGCAGATTATGGTCCATTTTTCTCAGTATGAATTGTTGAGAAGGCTTCCATCCTGCAGTGGGTTGATAATGGCTGCAGTTTACTTTTACTTTTTACTGCAAAAAAAGTTATTTCATAGAATATTTGTTATCATGTTATTTGTCCTGTCTGTTGCATTCGGAAAGCACCGGGATGGACTGAAAGGTATGCATCTTAGTTCGTAACCTCAGTGCCTGGTAATGCAGCAAATTCCAACGAGGTTCTGGGTGTGACTAACAGTTTTTAGTTAGTACGTACAGTATCATTTCTGTGTGGTTGTTCGTGTACAAATTACATTGTTTTAAATGAAAGCATCTTTAAACACACGGATAAAACAACATGTAATAATAATAATGTAGTTACTGATATCAGATTGTCGAAATTTATCAAGGATTACTAGCCGTATATACAAGGATGAAATTCTTGATGCCAGCGCTCTTTGTCGATGAGTTTTACGAGTCAAAAGATTGCGAAATGAAAACACCCAAACCAGAGTCGAAGCGGACCATCTATAACGTCGACTGATGAAGTGCATAAACAAAAAGGGAGATGAACTTTTTATGTCGGATCAATAGAAAAGTTCCAAGGAATTTCGCTAAAACGCATCTGCCTGTCTAAAAAATTCAGTCCAAGCATTGCCGGGCAAATGTGATGTTGATTCACAGAATTTTTTAAAAGGACTACAATCAATTCAAGGCCTTTACATAGAGCTCTGTAAAGGCTCAAAAAATAATAAAATAAATAAATAAATTTGCTGTATTGCCAGACCTTATTAAACCAGTAAGGCCTGGCAATACAACAATATCACTTCAAACCGACAACGCACGAGTTCACTGCAGCAGTGTCATTTTGGCAAGAATTTCGTCGCTGGGATTATCACATTCTATCTATTACAGATAAATAAGTTTTCTATTTATACTCCGGAACTATATCGTCAGTGGAATTCATAAAATAGACATACAAGAATCAACACCGCATTTAGCAGTCATGGGAGCTTCACCCGCGGTCACTCAAAGCGAGTGAATTTATGCACCTAGTGCTCGACCACTCGGCTACCAAGGCCTTTTTTTGTTTTTTGCAAATGATTTTTGTTTCAAAACCTTAAAGAGCATCTCCAAGGCAACAGATAAGACTCCGGTGAAGAAGTTACAGCAGCTGTGAAGAGATGGTTTCTCTCTCAGCCGAAAGAATTTTATTTGAACCGCATTTAAAAACAAGCGCCGAACAAGATGTATCGAGCTCGGTGCCACATATTAAGAAAAATAACGCATCGAATTAAAGGGGTTTTTTTTTATCTGCAAGTACGTTTCTTTCTCTATTTGATGTATATCTATATCTTCAAAAGTTGTGCAACAAGAGGCATTATTTTCAATCCACCCTCGTATTATAGATACTCACTAGAAAATGCTTCTGGAGATGGTGCCTTTTATTTGAACGGCATTCTTTTGTCCGGCGGATCTCTTAGGGGCTTTTCTGTGACCCGAGCAGTCTTCTTTATAGTGTCTTTTTATTTTGCTTTTCTCGCGTTGTGCCCGGTGGCACGTCTTTAACTACCGGGAAATTATGCACACTAATGGACGTTTCCCCTAGTGCCTTCCGTGCTTGCGCAAACAGGTCTGTATCTGCAAGTGTTCAAGGCCGGTTTGTAGGGAGAAAGAAAAAATAAATAACGCATGGGGAAAACCTTATACGTCCACTTGAAACAGGTTAATTTAAAATCAGAGTGGAAAGACTATCAAAAATTCTTTTGCTCTATGACGCAACTTTAATCAGACGTACCCAAAACGGACTCTTAGTGACTTACGTATGGTCTCTGTCGCTTTAATTCACGAAATCTGGTGATTTTTATAAAATAAATGATTTTGGAGGCAACGACTGATTTCACAGAGCATGTTAAGTTAAGTAGATCCACAAACATTTAAACAGGTACTGTTCCTTCATCCCCCCCCCCATCACGATTTTCTGGGGACCACTGGTACTGCTGACTGACACACACACACACACCTTTATCCCCTTTTAGCACCCCGCGTGGAACGAAGGATCAATTTGTAAATTTCAATTTCATAAATAAAAAAAAAATCCAAGGTAACCATGAAATGAAGTTGATACATACACTGCCATGAGGTAGTCTTCAGTGGTTTGATTAACGACCAGTTTAAAGGTTCCAGGTGGGACAAATAGAGAAACAATGCCATTTTCAAATTCCCCACAACCGCAACTGAGAGTTGTAAACAAGGGAATGATTTTTTCTATGGTAGTCAACTCCCAGCCTCCTTCACCATACTGGATGACATCCTAATCAAGGGCTCATTTGCATTCTGCGAGTGAAAACCCAAACCCTTGATTTATTGGTTGTCGAATTACTTTGGGCATAATGCGTCAGCTCATATGGTTTATCACATATTATGTCTCTACAAATGAATATTCAAGAGCCAATCTGCATGTTGTGCAGGCAGAAATAACTCGTAGTTGGTGGGACATATTCCCTACATCTGAGCTTGGCTAACTACAGTCCCCGACTGAAGAGTTCAACAAGAATTTTTCTTGCCTCGGATGGTATTCGAACTCAGACTTCCCCAAATGAATGCCAAATGGCGAATCCACTGCTGTACTGTCAAGAGACTTTAAATGCATAGTCCAGAACATGAAATTAGAGAAATATGGCCATCCAAAATGGAGAAAATAGAATAGAAGAAATCTTTATTGTACAGTAAAGATGTGTTCCTTTCGAATATTCTCTCAACCAATCCATAAATGTTGTTGTTAGGTTTGTTGGTGCATCAGCAACTGTGGCTATAATGCACAATCCATAAATGTTGTTGTTGTTATTTGGTTTTTAGGAGCATTAGCAACTAAGGCCATATTGCTCCGGGATATGCGGTGGTCATTCCCTGACCTTTCCGCATTCTCCGTATTTGGTGGTGACAGGCTCGAACCCCGGTCTAATCAAGAAGCGTGTGCTATGCACTGCTGCTCCTTCCCACCTGGCTACGGAGGCGCCACAACACAATCCATAAATAGGTCTGTGTTAACATTTGCAGCAGAGTCATTTTTCTATATTAATACAAAACTATTATATTTAGGCCACCCGAATAATTAAATTCATCTGCCGTGCTGTGTCTTATGTCTGTTAATTGCGTGTGTTCTATGGTCGATTTGTCTGTTTTGCTGAACGAAAACCCCCAGTTTCTGGGGGGGGGGAAACCTTGCTATCTACGCCTGAGAACGACTAACTCAGCCACAGAGTGAAAAAAGCCCATTAAAGTTCCTCGCGTCATCGACAGGATTCGAACCCGGGCCTTTTCCACCCGGTGTGGGGAGGACGGTGACGATACCACTGTGCTACACGCGCAGACTCTATATTAATACAGACTTCTTTCTGAGTCTCATTGAGAGTTGCGAACCACGAAACTCCATATTCATTGAGATGAAATAAATTTCTATTCCGTATCGCAGCCCAAGAACTGATTCTTGGCCTATTTTCAGCCAATATTATATGGAAGGAGGTTCCATTGAGCTTGAGCGATGAGCATGCGTGGACCGTTATTTAGCTGCAGACCACGTTCATCTAATGCAAGTGTAGGACGATGATGGAAGAACCCAAGTCACTGCTGTAATAGGTAGGAGTAATTTGAAGTAACCGTTAACTTCCTCTTGTCATATCCCCATTTCGCGTGGAAATACCTTCGGTCTCCTGTGCTCATTTGTGAGCATCCAATCATTGCTTGTCATTTTACATTTTTTGTTAAAACAACGAACAATATCACTGTCCACAGCAAATGCGTGTGCTAAATAATAAAATTGCATTTTTCTGTTGGTGGATACGAAGAAAAACTTCCGGACATGATTAATATACAGTAGATTAATGTCGTTCTTTTACCCTCAAGGCCCAGGCGACTATGTAACAAGTTTATCGTGCGTAATCTTATTTAGTGTTTTATACGATAATCGAAATGGCTTTGAAGTAACCCCTATGGATACCTTTTCTGCTTTCAGTTCTCTAGTACAGGGGATCCTCGTACTTATAGCCCAGGCTATTTGCATTTAGACCTGGGCAAAATTGCTTCAGAAGCTTTCTAAACAGTTTCCAGCTCAGGAATCATTGCTGAATAACATATCCAAATTCTGACAAAATCGGACCCCGGGAATACCCCCAAAAATGGATTTCAAAATGGCGGACTGGCTGTGTCCTAATAAATGCAAAAAGAAACTAATTTATCCTTTGTAGCGAGAGATAATGCTTTTATTTACGGTTAAAAATGTTTCAAATAAAAATAACTTTCAAAAATATACAAAACAACTATTTTTTATTATGAAATTTTGATATTAAAAATATTTTACAGAATTTTAAAATCAAGAAAACGATTATTTCGAAATGTTGTTTCATGTTCTGTTCATTACAGAAGTCAACTTAGTCAAAGACAAACTTAAACGTCTTCATCACTGTCATCATATTCATTATTGGCAGTGTGGTGGTTCTTATCGCAACGACTGATTTGACACTCGTCACAAGCAGTTGAACAGGACAATCCGTTACGCTTGCATCCACATCGTGAAGTACCACATTTCGTCTTGCAGGAAAAGCGGATCATGTTGAGTAGATAATCTGGAGCTGGTGGCATGTCGCAGAGTATAGGGTAGTAGGAATTATTCTTTTCATACCAACCCCACTCTTCTGCATTGATCCTCTCTTCTGTAGACTTCCAGAGTCTTATTTGAAAGTATGTGCGAAAGCTGCGGTACTCTGTGAACGAATCGGTAGGTGGAAAACGTTCGGGTGTAACAAATGATGTAGCTGCAGCTACCATTTCAACTAACATTCGATGACGTAGTGCGTTTGTGGATTCCAATGTTTTGCAGCCATACAACAGAAGCATTGCCTTTCTTCCAGCGGCTTCAATATCTGAGTGTTGGCAACAATCACAACAAAATGTATTTGCAACTGAACGGAGTTCAGCCACCTTCATCAGTTTGTCGAATGCTGAGGTCTTCCCAATCGAAAAAATTCTGGATGTGCATGTTTTCACAGCCCGTGAAAACATGCACAAACAGGAGCAACTTGCAGATGTCACTACCCAACAATGATTGAATGCTGGGAATATCATATTCAGGATTGGGAGATGGTCCCCGTCTTATATCACTGCGATAGTACAACTTGAAACCACTGTCCTTGAAAGAAGCAGAATCAGCAAGTCTGTGTCTTCCCCTATAACTGTTGTATTTGCATTTTATGAGACTGCAGCACGAACGATGTCCACATCAGCATCCCATCTGCACTGTGCACAGTGCACCCATGCTTCTTCAACATCTCACCTACAAGGCAAATCATTGCTTGCTTGTTGTTTTCATTAGGCAAGAAGTGTTCCTTCTTGCCAACAAACTGTATGCCCGGACTAAAGTTAACATTTCTATTTGTCTTGGTGCTGCGTCTTCTGTGGGCCATGTCCTTGATCGTAGGAGAGCCGTCGTAGCCATCAAAAACAATGATAGCTTTTCCATAGGTTTTCAGAGTGAAAGCGGCATAGGAGATTGCAATTTTTTCAAAAGTTTCATTGTTACGCCAGGGAATACGATGTAGTAGAGATCCACCATCCAATACATACTGGTCTGTACACTGAATTTCTTCAGCTCCTTCCATGCGTAAATTGTCAATGTATTTTAATATTGCATGAGCTAACTGAGACTTGTCGGCTTTCCTCAACATACTTCGTGATTCGATTAATGCAGGAGGGTACGCACAAAGTTCATAATACGTGACATCTTCAAGATTCATGTCACCGCCAGTGGCAACAGTCACCATTCTCTGAAAGAGGAGTGCAGGATCTACTTGTATATCGACATCGAAAGAGCTCACAACCGCAGCAGCAGATCCTATGATTTTCACTTTGTCTGACCTTTTGGCAGAATATGTGAATACTTTTTTTTTTCCTATCATTTTGACGACGATGTCCATATCTATGGAGTGCAATTCATCAACGTTAACTCCAGAATCATCAGTTACCCCTGTCATAATGTTGCCGAGACCTGAGTCAGAATTGAATGAAGAAGAAAATCTTTATTGTACAGTAAAGATACAGATACAATAATGTGCCCGCCACAGCCAGGAGGCCAGGGGCTTGACAATGATATAGGGTAATATAAAAATATGTACAGTATAAAAAATTGTGCAGTATAAAAGATTACATAACAATTAAAAACGTAGCATTAGCCATTCAATAGATATGAGTATGTACATAGTTGTGAGGCATACAGTACACCAAGGTATGTGCACGTTCATATGTACAAAGCACATATTTAAGCATATTCACAAAAGTCAGAATATTTCACAGTGCCAAATTGATGTTCGGTATTGCATTTTCTTGTGAAACAGTTCGTGGATTTGCCTGCGACGTGCCGTTATGCGCCTCATAGGAGATAGCAGATGGAGATATCATATGAGTCGACATCAGGGGCCAAACAAAAGGGGAACAAGTTCGGCCAACGAGCGCCTGTAATTGCGATCAGAAGCGAATTTCTGGAGGTCAACTCCGATCATTAGCAGGGCTTGTACTGTAGGAAGTACTTGTCCAGGTAGGAATCTGTCACTGATCTTCAGCCTGTTCCGTTGTAGCTGAAGAAGAGGGGTGGCTCGTAAGGAAGGAAGTGGAACATGCCACTGGCATATATCCCAGAAGTCAGGGGAGTTGATTCTGCCAACTAGCATTTTGGCTGTGGTCACAGTTCTCCTCATGCTGATTATTTGAGGCAGCCGCGGGATTTGGAGTTGGTCGGCCATGCTGGTGGTCCTCTGCTGAGGGGGGAGTCGATGTTTGTGGGTTGCCCACTTCAATATCCAGTATTCACTGGCAAAGATGGGCTTCATGAGAGAAGGTACTGCGGATGCCCATATTTCAGAGGCATACAGAAAGGTAGGATACACAATGGTTTCCAGATATCTGATTGTGGTTCTTGCGTCTGTGTTATGAAGAAGATGTTGACGGGCAATCCAGCGCATTCGGTTGATCTTGCGTAGAACACATTCGATGTGACAGTTGAACCTAAGGTTTGGGTCGAAAGTTACACCGAGATCTTTGTGTTTAGTAACACTTGGAATAACTGCACCCTGCAGTGAGGGTTGTATGGATGTGGGACACTTCTTCAGAGAAAAAACCATAATAACGGATTTTTGGGGGTTCAGTTTGAGACCGAAATGGTTGAGATGGCTAGAGAAAGCTGTGATCTTATTACAGATTTCCGATGTAATCACTCCTCTGTCGGCTGATGGTGGTATTTCCGTTAGGAACTTTATATCGTCGGCGTAGGTAATGACATCATCTCTGTTACACACAAACGGAATAAGGAGGGCGGTAAAAAGTAACCCCGATAAAACGCCACCTTGCGGCACACCAGCATTGATGGATCGGGTATAGCAGAGGTTACGATGAGTGAAGTACACTGTTCTGTTCCGGAGGAGCGAGTGCAGAAAAGCGAAAACGTCACCTTTGATCCGAAAGAAATTGGTTAGGAGATTCAGAAGGGCTGAGATGTTGAGGCTGTGAAAAGCAGCTTCAATATCGGCATAAACAACCGCCATTTCTGATTTGGCCTCAAATGCATTTAAGATTTCCGTTTGGACTGCCAGAAGGTTGGAGACAGTTGATCTATTAGGGAGAACATAATGGAGTTGTTTTGGGAATATGGGTTCCAGTCGTTAGAGTACTTTCCTAATGTCATTACTGTCCCTCATTTCTTTGTGTTGTTCACTACTTTCCAACAAAACTATGGTGTATTCCTGCATTGCTAAGTTATAAGTGGAACACAGGGGCATATTAAACAGCCACGTTGCCCTCTGGATTTTTGTAAATCCACTTCCTCATGTCACTCCTCCTCTGTTTTCAGAGAACGCACTAGTACTTGTATATTACCAGGTCTGATCCGAGTCCGGCTCATAATCTGTCGCTTTTTCTTACAACAAACTTACCTTCCAGTAACATTTTGTTCACGGTTGGATTTTTAAAAGGCAAACAATATTTCTGCAAGTACAGGTATAGCGACTTGAGGTAATTGTGATGTTATTGTAATTTGGTTTTTAGGAGCATTAGCAACTAAGGCCATATTGCTCCGCGGACATGCGGTCGTCATTCCCTGACCTTTCCGCATCCTCCGTATTTGGTGGTCACGGGCTCGAACTCCGGTCTGAAGAAGCGTGTGCTACGCACTGCTGCTCCTGCCCACCTGGCTACGGAGGCACCTTCAATTGTGATGTCCGGCTGCTGAAATTATGGGGAGGATCTCCAGCATAGCTTGCAAGTGCAAATCCCAGGAGCCGGTCCTATCTGCTGTTATCAAGGTAGGTGCAACGTTGATTATTGTCTGATATTCCAACCAGAGTTTACTTGTTCTCGAAGAAGAAGATTGTAGGTGAGTTCTCTTCTCCTCCAAAGCAGTACCAATCTAAGACAATGCATTAGACAATTCCACATCCTCAACTGTTTGTTTAGCTGCCATAACATTGTCGAGCAGGTCACAAGCTTCCTTAACGAGGCCATGAGGGGTTCTATCTTCATTGCAAGGGAAAACTTGTGTGACCAGTAAAGTACTAAGAGCTGCATCTACTATCATATGACCTCGAATCGCTCTGGAAACAGCTTTTCCAGCCATCATATGTAGCACAGCATTTGGTCCGTAGATTTCTTGAAGTACTTCAGACAATCCTGAACCATTCATCAGAGTACCGATTGCGCTTAAAAGATTAGAGTGTGAAATGTTCCCAGCATTAAAACAATCTCTTGCAGGTCTCTTTGTTCATTGATGATTTGGGAAGCTTTCCAAAATTCACTAATAAACTAAATATATTCGCTACAGAGCCGTGAATTAGTTTCTTTTTGCATTTAGGAGGAAACAGCCAGTCCGCCATTTTGAAATCCATTTTTGGGGGTGTTTCCGTGGTCCGATTTCGTCGGATTTTGGATATGTTATTCAGCAATGATTCCTGAGCCGGATACTCTTTAGAACGCTTCTGAAGCAATTTTGCCCAGGTTAAAGGGAAAATTGCTTTAGTTTGCTTGGACTATTACGGCAGAATACATTTCTAGAAAAAGGCGCTAAAGTCGAAACCTATTTTGTTATAGAAACAGTAATTAATGATTACTGCAAATCTTATAAATAAAATAGTTATCTTCGTTAATCCATTATCAATCAATCACATATAGTGAGTAATAATATTTATTATATTATAACAATATAATAAACATTATAACACTAACACTTTGGCACTGACCCCATCATCTAAACAGCCATTTGTAAAGGAACTAAATCCAAATTGCTTAAAAATCATATAAAAATACTGTACATTGTACACCAACGTTTAGCACTGGGTGCTTTGAAAAGCAGACTGACTGCGTACTGTATTTTTTATATGCAGAACCGGAAGTGCAATTCAGTCAGCAACATGCCGTAAGTGCGGGTCAGAATGCTGCGAGTGTATTTTTAAAAACTTTTTGCTATATTAACAGCGTCACGGTAAAAGTATTCATCGTGATGGTGTTAATTTACCCACTTTTCCAAGTTATAACTTGCTTCTGTAGATTGGGGGAAACGTTAAAGACGTCGTCAATCGGGTACTTAGCCGATCTCAGGAAAGAAAAAAACAGTGGGGCTTTCTCCCATGAATTATTCGGTGTTTTCAGCCTCCAAAACATATACAATCGGTCCATGACACGAAAACACTTGTAAGAGACGTGCTGCGCGTAGTACACGGTAGACATACTACACACAGCCTTAAATGAAATGATGCCGTACGACCAAAGTATTTGAGGCGTCGGAGAGTCTCCAAACAACGAACGAACCACGTCCTTGAGATTTTTTTGACCCATCGGCGCGCTACTCGCTGACAAACGTTAGAGATCAAGCGAGGGGGGGGGGGCGTAAAAGACCTTTTCAATCGGTTCTAATGGCGTCAAATTCATATCGGTTCACTGTGTATTAGTAAGTCTCGACAAATACGCTCGCAGGTAGATCTGCATATTGCGAAGTCTGTTTCTTTTGTTTTTGCCACGCCACGGTGGAAAAAAAATAAAAATATATCTTTCGTCTTGATGGAATTCGAATCCAGACCACGTGGAAGGATAGCAATTATGACTACCGCGCTGCCGCGAGGGAAATCCAATCCATTTGGACTTTTCGGCTAAATACCGCTTCATTATTGCCGTTCCGAAAATTTGACTGATGTCACTTTGACATTTCTTAATAAGAAAGTTCCCTTTCGAGAACTATAGGTGAGTTTTGTGCAGATATTCAGAAAATATACCGGAAAAATATACAATGTCAACAATCACCCTTTCACATTTTTCCAGATAAGTACTGGAGTGGCTTATCCATCAGTAATTAATATAGTCATAAAAAGCATAAGCGGGGAATGCAAAGTTCAGGAAAAAACGTGTCATCATCATCATCATCATCAGCCATTTTCAATCCACTGCAGGATGAAGGCCTCTCCAGCAACTTTCCAGTTCCCTCTGTTTTGAGCACTGGCCATCCATTTACTACTCAAAACCTCATGAATTTCATCTATCCATCTCCGTCTTTGTCTTCCAGGTTTTCTTCTAGCTCCTCTTGGGTACCATTCTGTTATTTTCTTAGTCCATCTGTCATCATGTCTTCGAGCTATGTGTCCTGCCCAAGACCATTTTAGTTCTTTAGTTTTGATAAGAATGTCCTTTACTTGAGTTTGCTGCCTAATCCATGTGTTTCTCTTCTTATCTAACAGTCTGATTCCCAATATAATTCGTTCCATTCTTCGCTGTGTAGTTCTTAGCTTCTCTTCCATTCTTTTGGTGAGTGCCCAAGTTTCACTTCCATAAGTCATGGTGGGGAGTATACATTGATTCATTATTTTACGTTTCAGACAAACTGGGATATTGCTCTTCAGTATGTGACTATATTTCCTGAATGCTATCCATCCAAAATTTATTCTTCTCTTGACTTCCAGCCATTTATCATTATTACAGCTAATAACTTGTCCCAGATAAGTATATGACTCCACCTTTTCAATTACTGCTCCTTCAATCATTATTTCCCTTTCCGTGGCATACTTGTTCATCATTACTTTTGTTTTAGCCATATTCATCTTTAGTCCAAAATCCTTACTAACTGTGCATAACTGATTAAGATTTTCCTCTAATTCTTTGGGATCGTGGCTTATGACCACAATGTCATCTGCAAATCGTAAATGGTTTAGGTACTCTCCGTTCACATTGACTCCTTTGTGCGACCAGTCTAATCTTCTGAAAGCTTCCTCAAGGGCAGCAGTAAACAGCTTCGGAGATATTGTGTCTCCTTGTCGAACTCCTTTCTCGATTTTAAATTTCCTACTGTCTTTGTCTAGTCTAATAAAGGATGTAGCACTCTCATATATTTTCTTCAAAATCATAATATATGGAGTATCTATGCCTTGTCTTTCCAGTGCCCGAAACATTGCCTTATGCAGTATGGAGTCAAATGCCTATTCATAATCCACAAATGCCAGGCATAATGGTGTTTTGTATTCATTTGCTTTCTCCATTAGCTGTGATATTACGTGAAGGTGATCCATAGTTGAGAATCCTGTCCTAAAGCCAGCTTGCTCTTTCGGTTGATTCTCATCAAGTATTCTTTCTAATCTGTTAGTAATGACCCTTGTGAACAACTTGTAGATGTGGGATAACAAGCTAATTGGTCTATAATTTCCAATTTCTGATTTATCTCCTTTCTTATGCAGCAAAACTATGATTGCATTATTCCACTGCTTAGGCACCACACCTTTTTTATTGCACTTTGTGAAGAGGCTTGCCAGTTTCTGTGTTATGTCTCTTCCTCCCAATTTTAACAACTCTACAGTAACTTCATCTTCCCCCGGGGCTTTCCGATTCTTCATTTTCTTCAATGCATGTTCTACCTCATCAGGAAGAATATTGGGTATGTCGTATGTGTTGCTACTTTGCAATCCATCTTCCCCACTGCTGGTATTATTCCCTCGCTCCTTGTATAATTCTCTATAGTAGTCTTCTGCTATTTGAATTATGCCTTCTCTGCTGTTTATAAGTAAACCATCGCTATTCTTCAGTTTCAGTATCATTTGTCTTTCTGTATTACTGCTCATGGCTGCTGATTTAAATCCTTTGTTTTCCCTTAATGCTTGTTCTACTTTTCTTGTGTTAAATCTTCTTATGTCCTCTCTGAGTCTCTTTCTAATGGCTTTGCATAACTCAGTATACTCAATTTTCTCCCTGTCAGTGTTTTTCTTGCTCTTCATTTGTCGTCTTTGGTTCATCATGACAAGTGTTTCTTGACTAATTTTTTCTTCTTTGGATTTCTGTTTCCCTATAGGTTTCTTGGGCTTTATCACTTTCAGAAAGTTGTAATATTCCTCGTCGATATCTTGGTCCTGAGCAGTCTGCAGAAGCTCAAACTTGTTCTTAAGTTCCAGTACATACTGCTTTTTCTCCTCCTCTGTTATTTCAAAGACCTTTGTATTATTTACTCGAGTCAGTTTTTTCCTTTCCTTTCCCACATCTATATCAAGTGTACATCTTACCATTCTGTGATCACTTCCAACATTTACCTTATTCAGGACGGTAACATCATTCACAATATATCTTCTGTTAGTGAGGATGAAGTCGATTTCATTAGTTGTTAATCCATTTGGACTCTTCCATGTCCACTTTCTGTTCACCCTTTTCTTGAAAAAAGTGTTCATTACTGACAGTCCTTGAGATTCTGCAAATTCCACAGGTCTTTCACCTCTTTTATTTCTTTCACCAATTCCAAAATTTCCTATAGTTCCTCTTTCTACGCTGTTTTGCCTTTTTCTAACCTTAGCATTGAAGTCCCCCATAATAATAGTGTAGTGGGTTTTCTGCTCATCTAGAAGACTCTCAATTTCAGTGTACATTTATCGTGTCATCTATTCTAAAATTAATTAATTATTATTTTTTTTAAATTCTTTATTGTCGTACCTAAGTGTAATCGGAAAAGTACAAGATATCCGTCACGGCACAAAACCGGGGTTTAAAAAATACATAACTCAATTTGAAATTAATATACATATATTTTCAGTCTTTACATTAATCTTTTAAATTTTGCACTTTTCTTCATATACATTGATGAAAGTGAACGTTGCAACCTTCCATTGTATATTTTTCACAACTTTATTTTTCGTGAATAATTTCAGATTTCAATGTGGTAGTACCACCAGTGTATTTCCGATCGACATAAATCTTCTGTTTACATTAGGGACAGCCGTCTAGGGTCAGAGAAGAAAAAACACCTAGTGTGCAGAAGAACCGGCCGACCTTTTTTAGTTTCAACAAATTATTTGAATTGCAGGTACACTGAATGGTATAATGAAAGTGACAAAAGGATTTTAATTGAAATACGTATAGATAACAGACTCTTTCATACTTTTATAAATTTCTGGAGGATGTACTTAATGAGACTCGTGACAGAGAAGAAAAATGCATGGGATGCATATAAATTATCAAGCGACTCAGAAGCCTATGGCAGATATAAGCTAGTCTGTAATCAGGTCACAAAGGAGGTTAGGCAGGCGAAGACAGATTACGAGAAATCTTTGGCAAAGGATGCTAAGAAAAACAGCAAGGATTTCTTTACTTATATAAACTAAAAGGAAGGGGATGAATCAGATTGGTCCACTTGATATCGATGGTTCGACTGTTGATGATCCTGCTCAGATAGCAAACAAACTGAATAAGTATTTTGCATCTACATTCACACATGAGGAGTTATTAAGGTTTGAAAATGGCAGAAGGTTATCTAATTGTAGCAGGGTGCTTAATGATTTTGTAATAACTGAGAGCAAAGTGGAGGAGAAATTGAAGTTAAACATAAGAAAGGCACCTGGGGTGGATGGGATCTATCCAGTTATATTAAAGGAGCAGGCAAAGAAACTAAGCAAACCCCTTAGCTATAATTATGAGAGCATCCTTGGACTCAGGGGAGGTCCCCACGGACTGGAGATGTGCAAATGTGTCCCAATTCACAAAGGGGTATCGAAGGATGACAGAGTAATTACAGACCAGTTAGTTTAACTTCTGTTCCGGGTAAAACAATGGAGTCACTGGTTAAAGATGCATTGCAGGATCATCTAGACAAGGCTGCAGCAATAATTCAGACACAGCATGGGCTTGTTAAGGGAAAGTCTTGTCTGACAAATTTGATAGGACATTATGATGTGGTTACAAAGGAACTGGATGCAAAAAATAATTTTGATATCATATATTTGGATTTTAGGAAAGCTTTGACACTGTTGCGCATGAAAGACTATTGTACAAATTGGAGCAGAATGGTATTAAGGGTAAGTTGCTACAAATGGATAAAAGGATGGTTGAGTGGGAGAAGACAGAGGATGGTAATCAATGGGTGCTGCTCTTCGTGGACTAATGTTATTAGTGGAGTCCCACAGGGTTCGGTGTTGGGTCCACTGTTGTTTTGTATATTTATCAATGATATTGATGAAGGAATATCAGGCTTAGTGTCGAAGTTTGCAGATAGAAAGGTTGGCAGGGTTGTTAATGACAGTAATGGCAGTGTGCTACTACAACGGGATCTAGAAAATTTGGGCAGATGGGCTAAGAAGTGGCAACTGAAGTTTAACCTTGACAAATGCAAAGTACTGCTTATGGGTAGAAGTAACCCCTGAGAAACGTACCAACTGTGTGGTACTACACTTAAGGTGGTAGAAAATGAAAAAGACCTGGGAGTAATTGTGCAGTCAGATATGAAGTTTTCTGAGTAATGCAGACAGGCTGCCAAGGCAGGTCATGGAGTTTTGTCAATGATATATAGGAATTTTGCTAGCAGGGAAAAGGAGGTGATTGTCCCTCTGTATAAGGCAATGGTCAGGCCACACCTTGAGTACTGCGTACAGGTCTGGAGGCCTCATTTTAGGAAGGATGTAGATTTGCTTGAGCGTGTACAGAGAAGGGCAACAAGATTGGTGAGGGGAATGAAGGGATCCTCTTACCAAGAGAGGCTTAAGTTCTGCAAATTGCAGTGGCTGGAGACTAGACACCTGTGTGGTGATCTGATTGAAGTGTATAAGGCCTTGAATGGGTTGAGCACGCTGAATTCTGATGGGATTCTTCCTTGTTCAGATTACGAACCTAAGGTTGCAGAAATTCAAATTAAGAAAAGACAAATGTAGAATAGATATGCGGAAATTTGCCTTTAGCCAGCGGGTGGTTAATTGCTGGAACAAACTTCCATCTGTCATTGTGGAAGTTGATAGGTTAAATAAATTTAAGGAGGAACTGGACAGGCATTTGGAGGGAATGGTGTGATTTTTTTTTTTTTTTTTTTGGCTGATGCTGCATAAGCTCACACTGCATACACTTGCTTTCTTGCATCACCTGCCACTACTACTACTATCTCGCAGGAGAGGTAGGCAAAACGGGACATTTGCACACTCGAATTCTAGTATTATTCTATTCGTATTCTAGTTGGCAAATGGATACTAAAACGAGTAAAAATTTAAAGTTTGTAAATAGGAAGTTGGCGAAACAAGTATGACTAAACTGGCCTCTTTCATTCTCCAACGAGATTCGAACCAACACCTCTCTAAACAAGGGAAATGGAGAAACCACTATATTGTCTATGAATACTAGTGAACATTAAATGCACTCGCTACCACGAAAAATACAGCCTCCATCGTTGACATTTAAGCATCGTGTGTGGCTGCCACCAAGTGCCACTTTGCCCTTACATATGCGAATTGTTTTTTACTGTTTTCCATAGAGTCCAGCAATGAAACAATTGTCCCTCTCATATGTTCTTTGAATAGCGATATCAGTTAAGAGAATACTTATGAAATTGTAAATATTTAAACGTAAAAAGGTAGAGTGATAATTTTAATAGGTTAAAAGTATGGAGCATAAAATAAAATTTGGTGTATTTTACCGTTCTTCCTTAACGTTTCCCCTTATCTGCACATCTTTTACAGTCAAGCTTGTTCTGCTTTCGGCGTTTTAACCATTAGCCACTTTTTTTTTTCCTTAGGCGTGGATGGTGGGGAATTCACCATTCGTTATCGCGCATCTCGGAAACGTTTACCTTATTCCTGAAATTATTCCACGAACAGGCAGAAATATATATAAAACATGTCCTCTGTACAGCAAGCGAAGGAAAAGGCGGGGAAAGGGGGGGAGGAAGCTGAATAGAACAAAACATAGGCCAGTAGAGTAGAGAAGAGCTGTTTAATCAATAATTCTGTCTGGACCCCGTGTTAAGTGGCGCTTCTGTTAGCAGTGAAGGTGTGGCCAGCTTCCAGCAGGTTACGTTTATAGCGAAATGGGAGGGACAAACGGTGACATCTGCACATACCGGCCTACAGTACTAAGGGCCACTTTGCCCGTCTAAACAATTCACGACCCACTCAAACCCTAAGGGAAGGAGAAATAAAACACTTTTCGTTTCTTTATATTCCAGCAACACAACAACTAAGACCCTTTAAGCCAACACAAAAACTACTATTTTAGTCGCAAACTCGGTCATAGATTCAAGTCAAGCGACATTTTCTACTGGCTGCACTCCACCTTAACTTGTCCTCGAAAACCCAGGTGTTTGTTAGCTTTTAAAGAACGCCACACCTCTGCTTACATTAATTTACTAATGTAAAAAGGTAAAGTAATTATAAAAACGATTTTTGTTTTGTTTTTTTTGATGACCGAATAAACTGGATCTTTATTTACTGACTCTTACAGTACAATACTGTTTGAAAATTATAAAATTAACTGCGCGACTTTTTAACTACTGTTGATTTATTTTGAGAAACTATTCGCAAAGTACGAATGTTTCTCAAATACAGTAAGTGTTGTACAGGAAAAATGTAAAATAAAAAAAAATCTGTATCCGTTGGTTTATTTTAATTTCATTGCAGAATTTAAAAAGCACTAAAAAGACCACAATACTCAAAAACAGTTTCATCTCGCTCCAATATCAAGAAATTTCAAGGACGTTCTACAACCTCCAGAATCTTGACCACAGACTTTCTTCCAATACGAAAGGAATTTCAGTTGGTTATATTTAAAAATTGAGATGATTTTTTAGTATTAATAATACTTACTAACATTAAAAATATTCATAAGTGCTCCTACGTTAAACAGGTAATAAATGATATGAATGAATAATATGATAATAAATAATATTAATTTGTTAGAGATGTGAAAAAGGCTATTTAGGCATGGGAAATGCATCTCCATCATTTCTACTACCCAGGTAGTATTGCATGCATCATTTTATTATATCCCATATTGTGAATACCTTCACAACGAGTTGCCTAGGTATTGCACTGCTTCGAATAAGTAACGCTTCTCTGGGAGAAGACTACTGTTACTTATTCTCAGATGGGCGGCACCACCCAGACGGCACCGTTTCGAAGCTGGTTGGTTTCATCATCGAAGGGTGGGCAGTAAGCACACTGTTGCAATAGTGGCAACCCAGTTATGAAGTATAACTCCACAATATGAGAGATGCTTGATGGTATTTTGGAGTTATACTTCATAACTAGATTGTCACTATTGCAACAGGGTACTTAGTGCCCACCTACTGATGATGAAGCCAACCAGCTTTCAAACGGTGCCATCTGGGTGGTGGTGGTGGTGCCCATCTGAGAATAAGAAACATTAGTCTTCTCTGCCAGAGAAGCGTTACTTATTCGAAGTAATGCAATACCTAGGCAACTCGATGTGAACGTATTCACAATATGAGATATAATAAAACGATGTGTGCATACTACCTGGGTAGCAGAAATGATGGAGATGCATTACCCATGCTTAAACAGCCTTTTTCATACTCTTTGACATTTCGTCAAGAAATATATTTATATTAGAGATGTCATGGTAAAACTATTGGTTTCATGAAAATTTATGTACTTTATGCTGCACATTTTACCGAATTAATTCAATTTATTCTTGTTGTGCAATTCGAATTAACCTCCACTACTTCAGTAGACGTTGCTAGTCAATGTTTCATGTCACAAGTATCAAGCCTGACCCATCTGTGTTCTCTGATCACCCTATTCAATAGCCGATAAACAACGATCTTGGAACAATCAAAAGGCCTTAACACTCACATTTATACATTAAGATAACTGAAGCAATATGGTTAACAAAATAGTAACTCCTACAAGTCAAAGATCAAAGCCTAATAACATAGTATATTTCTTGATTTGCCCACCCACTCAAGAATCCTATCACCGCATGGAGCCTAACACCTGCAGGCAGTGCTGTAGTCGTAAAATTAGCAGAAGATATACTCTATGAATGTTATTAATGAACGTTATAATGTGAGATATTTTAAAAATCTGTTTTTTCAAGTCTTCCAAAAACAAGAAGGTATACGCTATCCGCCTAAAAACATCCAGAGGGTATGCGGCATATACCCGAGCATGCCCTCCACTACATCCCTGCCTGCAGGCCTACTGATTGCTAAGGCAGATTAACTGGATGGTAGAAAGCCGATTCATCTTAAAGGAAGATCTTAATGACTAACCTTAACCACAAATCGTTAGGCTGCTGTAGGATGAGGCCTCTTCCCTAGATGCTAACGGCTATGATTGCCTCCATCTAGAAAACTGATTGTCGTAAGGGTCCCAGAAGCTCCTACATTAAACAGACAGAAGAAGGGAGATCGGTTTTTCTCGGTTAATTCAATCAAACTGGGTAACATCTGATGTTGCTCTATATCTTAAGAACAAATCATTTAGGCAGGAAGACCATGGCGAAATATTCTTATAGTTTAGTTCAATCAAATTATCAATGGCTATTTACTTATATGAATTGGCTATCGAAAATATTTCTTTTTACGTCAAATAACTTTGTTCTTTACCATCTATATATGTTACCAAATTGTATAACCCAGTCTGGTGTAACAGTTTTTCTAGGAAACACGCTTTTGCTAATAAATAGTGTTATTTTTCTTTTGTGTGTATGGTGAGGGGGGAGGATTGTTGTTGGTGCGGGGTTTTAGGTGCATCAGCATCTTGCATCGTAAATATTGTGTCTGTAAATCGAGTATGTTATGATTTGAAAATCTGTGCTCCGATTTGTCTGTTTGCTGGATAAAAACGCCGAATTTATGCTAGGAAAAACCACAAACACGCAACCCACGCCTGAGACTGACTAACTAAAAAAATTCCTCGTGTCATTGACGGGATTCGAACTCCAGTCTTTTCCATCCGATGCGGAGAAGACAGATTTTGTGCACCGTGCTGTTTGTTATTTGGATTTTAGGAGCATTAGCAACAAAGGCCATATTGCTCCGGGGATACGCGGTGGTCATTCCCTTACCTTTCCGCATCCTCCGTATTTGGTGGGCACGGACTCGAACCCCGGTCTAATCAAGAAGCGTGTGCTACGCACTGCTGCTCCTGCCCACCTGGCTACGGAGGCGCCCTTGCACCGTGCTAACCGGGGGGGGGGGGAGGCGAAGGGGGAGAAGGAACAATTAGTAATAAATTTCGTAATTTCTTATTTTCGAAATTACATCTGAAATTTGATAAGATAAGATAAAAAATATAGCCTTCTTAACGAGTTTTCAATTTTATGATTTTGTTTTGGAGACAATAAAATATTATATCATTATTATACAACCATTAACATTATATAGGGTCCTCGTGAGTAGCACAGTTCTCCCACCCCGGGTGGAAAAGACCCAAGTTCGAGTCCGGTCGATGACGGGAAGAACTTTTTTTTTATGGACTTTTTTACAAAGTTGCCGAGTATTTTCATATGCACTAAATTCATATGCATATTTAGTGATAAAATTTACCGGGTTAATCCGAAATATTGCAAATGAACATCATAAATATGACTTTAACGCTTTTTAAAAAAATTCCTGATAAGTAATGATTTTGAGACAAAATGGAATGGTATTGTATAATATGGAATGGTATCGAATAATATTATCATATCAATTTAAATTAATTTTAGGAGCAATCAGGTAGCAATGAAATAAGTTATATTATCTTTTCGAGGACTCGTTATCTGTCATTTAGTCAGACTACAAAAGCACCTTCTCAGAGCTGGCATATTGAACCTTGAGATGGTTAAATACGATATCCAACATCATGTTCTCCAAATCCACTCTATAGTCCAACCTGGGTCCCCCTCCCTTCCCGGAAATTTCTCATAAAAACATCGTTATTCTTGTCCAGCTTCTCATGTACTGGATTTACTAGCCTGACGTGTTCCAAGTAGTGCAGCAACAACAACAACATAAGAGAGATGCGTCCCTGGCTTTCAGTTGCTAAAGAAGCTAACTTAGCAATCTGTCAGTCCAAGTTATACATATCTTGCAAATATATCAACTTCTGTTGCGCCTTAGTTCTCATATGTGAAAAGTTTTGTGAAGGTCTACAATGAAGATAATCCTTGACAATTTTTATAAACATGCTGACTTCTAACCCATGGCTACCATCAGAATTTTGACGAGTCCCTTCCAGCTGGACTTCTCTGCACATTTAGTTCCAGACGTGTTTCCTTTAATGTTTACAGTATATTATATTATTTTACAAGTACTGTATTTACAAGTTTTATAGTTGAAGTATTTATTAAAACTTTGATTCGCCTTATGTATATACTTAATAGGATGTACTACTTTCTCTATACACTTCTAGCTCTTATGGCTATCCCATAAATGGTTAATATATTACACTGATCAAATAAAAATTGCCATTTCTTCAGCATTTTTATGGATTACTGTATAGTGTTTTCGGCACATCAACGACTCGGGCCATATTTTGCCAATGTGTATTGTCTTATTGTTTATGCATGCTCACGGGCCAATTTGCATGTTATGCGGACTGAAAACCCCGAAATAACTCACGGAGAAAAGCCCTCCCTCTGCCTGAGGAGGGCTAACTATACCTTCGATTAAAGAGGCCTTTAGAAATTCTTCCAGTCATCGTCGGGATTACAGGCCTCTCCACACAAGTGACGAAACCACTATACTGTCAGAAGACGTTATTTAAATAAAATAGTTTTAGTTATTTATATCATATCCAAGTTGCGATAAAAATTTAAATCGCTGTTATGCTAGAACCCGTAGGATTTTATAGTAATTTAATAATTCTGAACGTTACAGTTCTAGCCAAAATTCTACGACTTTTCATCCAATTGAATACACAGAATGCACACAATAGAAACAATATAAGTTTTAAACTTTCTGTTGACCAAGTAGAGCTAAACCACTAAATCAAAAACGCAGATATATATATATGTACTACCAGAGTGAAGGGAATCTGCATAGAATCAGAGAACTGGAATTTGAGTTCTTAAAAAAATTGTCAAAAAAGTTAACTTTAAATTAAATGCAAGGTGGCAATAAACTTCCTGTACTTGTTCAATAAAACGAACATAAAGTGAAGGAGATCAAAAATGATTTTTATTTTTGATCTCCTTCACAATGAGTTTTATTTTTATCAAAGTAATCACCACCTCTAATTGAATGCACGTATTACACCGTTCTAAAAGTTTCTGAAAACAGTCAGCAGAGGCATCCAAGGAGATGATGTTGGACGGCTGCGTTTATCTTTATGTCCTCAACATCCTGAAATGTCTTTTCTTTGAGGACAGTTTTCACCTTAGGAACGAGGAAGAAGTTCGCTGTTGCTAGATCGGGAGAGTAGGGTGGATGGTCAATCTGTACAATGCCATGTTTCGTCAGAAATATCTTCATAAGTGATGAATGAGAGGGGGCACTGTCGTGCAACAAGAGTCAGCTGCCTTTCTCTCAAAATTGCGGCCTCACTCAGGGAAATGCGCTTCAAATAGCCTTTGAAGCACCTGCACATAGAACGCAGCATTGAGTCTCTCACCCTTCAGGCACAAATTCCTTGCGAATCACATCCTGTTTGTCGGAAAACATGATCAGCATCGTCTTGATCCTGAACTTCTGTAAACGAAACTTTTTGGACCTTGGTGATGATTTTGAAGTCCACTGCATGCTCTGAAGCTTCGTCTCTAGATCATACTGAAACACCAATACTCATATCCAGTGACAATACAATCGAGGAAATTAGGATTGTCTTTGCAATATTTTGGCTGAAGTCTTCGCATGATGAAAATCTACGTTTTTCCTGCTCAACCTTTTTGCGCAGACCTTCCTTTTCCCTAAATCTTCATGCAGAATTTGACGAATCGTCTTATTCATATCCAGGTCATCAGCCTTGGTTAATCCTGATGGTTAAACGACGATCTTTTGCCGCACTTTCTTGAACATTTGCTCTGTGCTCATTTCGAGAGGCTGACAGACCCACTTCTTGGTTAATTGCGAACACCCTCACATCCATCTTTGACCGTTTATATCATTCAGACACACTGGTACAACTTAATGTTTCATCACCATAAACAGTTTTTAATATTTCATACGTTTCTGTTGCATATTTTCCCAGTTCAATATTGTTCCTGTAACTTTATTGCTACATTTCGTATGTTGCAATATAATTAATGCGATGAAAGATAACCATTGAACATAACTTTGTCATATTGAAGCTATCTTGGTTGATTTTAAGAGCAACAAGGCTCAAAATTGCAAAACACGGCTCAAAATTCGGTTTCACAGAGATGTGATGCGCTAAAATGCAATACTAGTTTCAAAACATTGTCCCAAATAAATGCGTATTCGTTACTTATTTATAAATAAAAAGCATGCGAATATTCTTTCTTGAACTCGTTCCGACATTCTCATATCGATGCATTCGCGCTATGCTGTGTACTTGTATCACAGCTTGAGCACCTCTGGGCTAGAGAGCCAAACGAAAACAGAAGTTACTCTTTTAACAATTATGGTTTTAGTTGTTTCTCTCTTTCCAAAATAACTCAACCCAAACTAACATTTTTTTTTTAAACAGCTGTAGTGTGGTGAAACCCATGTTTAGTCTCTAGAGCAAAGTTTCCGGCATCCCCCCTCCCCCCATACTTCTCCTTCAACCCATGTAGACGGTACTAAGTACTATAGGTTTTGATACCTTTCGTGTTTGGGGGTTTCATAAAAAAAAAAAGTTAGATTTGCTGCCTCTTCGTATTTGACCCGGAATTTTCGGGTTTAAAATGCCATGCCCGGGTAGCGGGTTTCGGTGTCATTATTCAGGATCATGGAATGGTACAGAAAAATAAAATTTTCCATTTAATTTTGAGGAGAATGTGATAAAAATAACAAATAATTAGCAGTAGTCTTCTCTAATAGGGAAGCATCTTATTTGAAGTATATGGAGGGCAACTCGTTGCGAAGCATTTCACATTGAGATGTTACAATAATGCTGCCAATATATACAAACTTCGGTTTGTCTGAAAAATTCAACTATGTAGTAATGATACAAATGTACTAACTAATGTCATGGCTGTGTTTTGTTATTTGGTTTTTAGGAGCATTAGCAACTAAGGCCATATTGCTCCGGGATATGCGGTGGTCATTCCCTGACCTTTCTGCATCCTCTGTATTTGGTGGTGACGGGCTCGAACCCCAGTCTAATCAAGAAGCGTGTGCTACGCACTGCTGCTCCTTCCCACCTGGCTACGGAGGCGCCTAATGTCATGGCGAATGTGATCTTATGCGCTTATTATTATTATAACCCGCGTGTATGAGTTTGATAATCAAGCCTAGCATCGAAGGGGTTATTATGTAATATTGACACTAATTTTCGATGTTGTCGCTTCGTAACTCAATGCAATTTTCCAGCAATTTCTAGCTACACGAAAATAGTTTTGTAGCCGCTTTCTTGAAGATCGTGAAAAGAGGAGTGTTCGGCCGCTACTACCTCATCCACCGAACCTAAATTTCCTTCCAGACACGTTGTGTTTAGTTTCGGGAATAAGTGGAAACCAGATGAGGCTAAATCTGGTGATTATGGTAGGTGGGACAAATATTCATAGCTACCTGATGATGCCTTGTGAACAGGTTCATTGTCCTGATAACAGAAAACACCTTTAGTCAACTTTCCTGGCCTTTCTGACTTGATTTCATCTCGCAATTTAGTTACTAAATTAGTATAGTATTATCCGTTTATTGTTTTTCCCTTTGGAAGTTAATCTACCATTATTATCCCCTTTGAATCCCAGAAGACAGATACCATGACCTTGCCTGCCAATGGGACTGATTTGGCCTTCTTTGGAGATGATGAATCAGCATGCTTCCATTGTTTTGATTGCAGTTTTGACTAATGAGCTGCTTGATAACGAGCAAAAAGTTGCTTTGAAGTTTTTGAATTTAAAACATTTCTGTTTGCGTGTCACAGGCGAGGGGAATCCATGGTACAGAAACCTTAGGATCCATCGTATACAGAAATCTTTAGAACAATCCACGTGGATTGTTCTAAAAGTGAATTTTATTGCGAACAATGTGTTACAGTTTACAATAAGTAAACTGAATTCCCACAGAACAGAACTACTTAATAATTGATAATCATTGAATCTATCGTCAGACTAATCAAGAAAGAATGAAAGCCGATTAAGTTTTCATTCGTTCTCTCTTGATTAGGGCTAATGATAGGATTCAACACAGAATCCAGAAATGTCGCCAGTTGTGTAGCATTTCAGCTTACTTACTGTAAACTAACATTTTTGCACGCAATAAAAATCACCTGATAACGATTCAAGTTGATTAAATAGTGTACTGCAAAATTTAAATCTATACTTCCAAGTAAACAGTTATCACAAAAGACGTCCTATAGTAATTTGTTCGAAATAAGTAACATTTAACAAAATAATGTTTCAGTTACAAAATAACTTAGTGTATTTTATTTTGAAAAAATAAAAAAAAAAAAGCCCAGACTGCCTTCATCAACTAACCCGCCAAATAATCTCGGTCAGATTTTGAAAAGGTGGCAACTCCAGCTGGAGAGCATGATTTTGAACATCTGGCATATGGATGTAATTATATGCATGCTTATCGCGCCGCAGTTTAATTCAAGTATATAATTTTTCAAATTTAGGAAAAAAAGCTTTTATGAAGAATTGATAATATTTACTAATTTATTCATTTGATCAAGGATCTGTTTGTTTTATCATAAACAGGTATCTAAATTACTAATTTTTTACAAAATAAAAGCATTCTTAAGTGGTCTTCAAGAAAAGAATACAATACAAAGGAATATGTACAGTTTATCATATGATGCGAGCATTGCTATATTGATTAAAGCTAAAATTCATTTTTTAATATGGCTTATATAAATAAAAATAAAATGATAACATTTACATGAGGCGCAATTAAGATATTCCTATAGGGTGTTTTTAATGCGAGAAACATCTTTTGACAATGGCATGTTAGTAGCAGACAGATATTGAAGCAACTGAGGCACTGGAATAAATATTTCTTAAATACAAGTATGGTAGAAATGAGCGTTATCTACGAAACCTAGATTTTGAAAAAAAGACACGATTTCTCTAACATCATCCTTACATCACTCGGTCATTGGCAAAACAAACCACAGAATTATTTGTTCGCTATTTTATGTTTCGGTCTATTTCAAAGGAGAAAAACAGACCTTCTTAGGGTTGAAAAACTGAAATCAAAAATACTAGTTCATCAATATGAGGGATCTTCTTCATTTACAAACCAACAATGTTGACAATACAGTGCTAATTTACAAAATTAGTTCAATCTGCAACATAACAGTTGTTTGAAATATGAAATGTAAAATAATGATAATACAGCTCTCTGAATTTAACTATGACAGAACCAACTCATAGACAAACGTACTAGAGCTATAAGATATTTTTAAGTAAACCTACAAAAAAAAAGTTGTATAAAACAGTAATAATCTCGTATAAGCATTTTTTGACAAAAAAAAATGGATTATGTTCTGTATCACTAAGCCATTTTAATGATAATACAGGTGATAATTCATGATGCGATCAGATATATAGGTGTGCAAGGATATATAATATTATATTATAAATATGACCTTTTTGGTTTATATCCCTCTATCTTATATCCAGAGCTGTAGTGGAGGATATACGCCGCATACCTGCTGGAATTCAATATACTCTCTGCATATGTAACATTCACAGGTATACCTTCTGCTAATTTTACGACTACAGCACTGCTTATATCGTATGTATCACTAGTGATATAGTATAAAATAATCCTAACCTCTTACACCAGTGGTTTTCAACCTTTTTTTAATAAGTAATACCCCTAAGTAATTTATTTTATTTTGCGGCACCCCTACTCAATTTTCTGCCTGTTAGATCCGATTCTCTCTCTCTGTATATATATATATATATATATATATATATATATATATAAAATATTAAAAAATATGTTATATGATATTTATTACAATAATATAATTATAAACATTACATTTCATAATACAAACTATACTGCATATATACAGTATATAATTTTAATCTTTATATAGAGGTACTAAGTAAACATCAATTATAGATCACCACAAAATTAAAAACATACTGTACACCTTTTTATAATGAAATAAACATATAAATTAAAAAATAATAATAAGTTTAAGTAACTTAAACCCAAATTACGTGGCACCCCGGCTGAAAACCACTGTCTTACACGATTACCCTTCCAAAGTATAGAGCCCTCTACTGCGTTACTCTGATTAGTCTATAACTAATGCGCACCAACTGAATTGGGTTCTAACTCCTTGTAAATACTGTATTGCAATGATAGCCAAATAAGTGTGTGTGATTTTAATTCTAAGGGCAATGTTACCAGCTGTAGAACTAATTGCAACCATATCTAACCCACTGATATAGAGAGTTGGCCACTTACCCAATGAACAATTTTTTTCATTTCAAAAATATTCCAATGCAAGCATAAACATGTCTAAATATATATTATATATAATTAGGCAGTATAATACTTCCCTGTATATTCGTCTTTTGGTTAAACGTCCTTTATTGCGCATCCTGCAACTAGGACTGTTCCCAGTGGATTATTTCGATGTAAATAAATAATTTAATTGTCTCAATTCCAGTTAAAGAAAGTCTATTAACGAAGCTGCCAGCCACAAATATCTTTATACTCTCTAGCTAAAAATAGAGTATCACACGGGGTGCAGTTCTATTATAAAAAAAGGAAATGAAAAAAAAAAAAAAAAAAGAGAGAAAATGTTGAGCATCACCCCAGTCAGGCCAAAGCTGGGCATAAATAAATTGTATGTACAGTGCATGCTAAAGCTGTGTAATTCAAATGCTAGATAGGGTTTGTATTCACAAGGAATAAGTAATTTGCTTCTGAAGGGAATCCTCGTGTGAATTCTGAAAGACAGAGGAATTACAATGAAACTAAGAAACACAGAAAAATGAATAACCTTTTTAGCTCCTTGTAGTTGAAACGTGAAACTTTATTAAACTGCTCACGGAATATAAAATAAAACGGATTCTGTGAACGGAGGAAAAACTTGGTATTCACCAATTACGTTGCAACTTAATTTCATAGTTTTCTTTGGGCTTTCTTTTGGATTTTCTTTCCATGTGATGATAAATAAACCTAAGATTTGTTTCTAATTTCCTTTATAAAAAAGAACAAACTCCTTAGGAAAGTTTGCGGCTTAATTACAGAGGAAATATCCATTTTGTGATCTTTATTCTGTCATAGAATACATGTAGTCTCAAAGAGTGCGTTAAATTCGTAACGGAAAAGAGCGAAAGTGGTTACTGGAAGTGGATTTCGCGGTAAAGGACCGCTTAAAAAAAATTTTGATCACTGCTTGCAAAAATTCAGACGGAATTTCTTCTATAAAAGTACTCTCTACTGTTCGTAATCCACTTATTAAACATGATTTTAATAAGTGGATTCCGTAATAAGTGCTTTGTTAAATTTTTTCACTGAAAAATAAAAACCTCAACATCTAAAAGTCTTTTTGCAGGGAACACCACAACTCGTACGAAATTTCTTACTAATTGTACTATCTTTTGTCGCTTTATAACCTTTTTATGTATCAAAGCTTTCAGACATAAGTTAGCACAAAAGCATCGTGTCTACAGGCAGTAAATTAACCGAAGTTATTTATAGCGGCATCGTTTCATTACATCTCATATTGTGAATACCTTCACAACGAGTTGCCTACCCCGTTATATTTCGAATAAGTAACGGTTCCTCAACAGAGGAGGCTATTTTACTCCTAAAAGTTGGAGAAAAGCTTAAGAGTTAGCGGAAAGAAGGATAATAGGAGACCAAAGTTTAGAAAGAAAGAAAAAGGAGCCATGTCCTCGAATAAGAAATGCTTCTCCAATAGAAAAAAACTATTTTTACTTATTCTCACTCTCAGTGGATACCACTAAAACGTTTCTGGGTAAATATGTAGGGATGTAATGCTCCTAAAAGTTGGAGTGCAGCTTAAGGGTTGGCGTAAAGGAGAAAGATAGTAAGAGACCAAAGTTTGCCCTAAAGAAAGGGGCCACATCCATTTTACTCAGGCACACTCATTTATACCTTGAAGAAGTAACGCTTCTCCAATAGAGAAAGAAGACTATCGTTACCTATTCCCAGTCTCAACTGAAACCACTAAAATGGCCATTTCAGAACTATTTGGCCCTTCATCGTTAGATGGGTAGGTACCCGATGGTATAATAGCTGACAACCCAGTTGTGAAAACAATTCCACAATGAGAGGTGCCGAATGGTGTTTAGTAGTTTAATACTTAATAAAAATTCTGCGGTAAAATTTACAGACACATAAGTTGGTGTAAATGCATCATGTCTGTAGGCAGTAAATCAAACGAAGTCATTATAAATTCAAGGCTTCAAGTTACATTATTTTTTAGGATAGTTCTAGTGTCAAAAGATCCTTAACTATTTCGAAGTTATGAGAAAAATATACTGATTACATCAATCTGTATAAACCATTACTAGACATGCACAGATACATACGAAAGTTACCAAAATATTATTCCTAATAGAAAGACATTTAAAATGTGTCAAGCCCTTCTTACAATATACCAAGTAGCTGTTATTGAATTACTAAATCGATGCTTTCAAAGCAAGCGTGTATCAAGTCAGTACACTATTACAAGCCACTATAAAATATCTGTGTAAATACACCATAGTGAACTCTTAATGAAGAACTACATAAGTAGCGTAAAGGCATCAATTTAATTGTATCTCATATTGCGACTACCTTTACAACGAGTTATCATGTATTGCACCTCCTCGAATAAGTAACGCTTCACCAAAAATAGAGAAGACTATTGTTACTTATTCTCAGTGGGCACCACCACTCAGACGGCACGGTTTCAAGGCTTATTGGCCTATCCTCGGTGGGTGGGCAGGTACCCTGGTGTTATAATCATGCCAACCCAGTTGTAAAGTTATTTACACAGAAATTTTATTGTGTATTTTAAACTCATAATATATTATGCCTGGAGCATTTATATTTTATTTAACTACTACAAGCCATACTGCGAATGAATGAGTGAAAAATTAATAAATAATCCTCGAGTGAAAATATTTATTAAAAGTACTGGCTTTGCTTAAAAGGGAAGCTGCACTTGGGTAGCAGTAACTTATGTAACGTGTCCAACATTTCATATTCCCTTCCACTTAACCACACTATCTCTTGCGAGTAATTTGCAAACAGTTCCAAATTTCAAAGGTCTGTAGCGGAGACAGATAGCGCGCAAAAACTCACAAAATCTTTCCTAAAAGCCTCTTCAAATTGTCCCACTCCCCACAGTTCCCTCTCGATGTCCTACTTTTCGGTAAACAGGAAGACCTACATCCGACGTCAGACAGTAGCAGCTGAAAAAAAAAAAAGAGAGAAAAAATACTCCGCCCTTTCCCCTTCCTCTAGGGTCAATTACGGCAGCTGAGGTAAGCTTTACGTAGAAGAAGCAGTATTTGGTCCTAACGCTGACGGTCACAGCCTTTCTTCTGCCAGTCGGGGATTCCCTGACCTCGTAACCAGGTGGCAAAGTAGGGCATGTAAGGGTCGAGGAGTCTTTGCGTTCAAAATACGAAGCAGAAAATTTGCCAAATAACATGAAGAAAAAAGTCAATCGGTACGACTATTTTCGAGACAAATTATAAGTTAAGTGGATTCCGATCTAGAATGAAGGTCAGCTTGCCCGTCGGTCACCTTTGCTAATCATACACATTAATGCCGGTTCTTCGAATCATTCATCATCCCTACTGGCGATGAATTTCGAAATCAATAAGAAATGAGAAATTCGTGCGAAAATAAAGAAGAATTATTTTCAAATGGGTCGAGATCCATTCTTACAAAGACTAACTGGTGTTCGCTTAAAAACAAACAATAAAATCAAGAAAAGCATTCAATGAATAATATTTAAAGTTCTCCAATTGTCACCAGCTAGAAAAAACAATTAAGCACTAAATAGTATCGTTTATAGAAGGTAAATTTATCGTCTAGGAATGTAAGACGTACCTTGCTGTCTACATTTCTTAAAAATGTATCATTCTCCTATTTTTATTTAAAAATTTCATTTTTTTATAGAAATTAATTCTTCTATCAAATATAAATAATCATTCATTCTTTCTTGATATATAATAAATCAATCTGTGGATTTAAGCGCCGTTTAGTTTAGTTTACACAATGATCCACAAATTATCAAAGTTATACAGATGATTCATAAGAACTTTAACAACTTCAATTGATAACATCTTTAACATCTTCAATTGATACAGAGTCTGTATACCACACAAGAGTACTGATGGCGCAGATGTGGGTGACCACCGGTAGCGCCTTACCTTAAATACTATGCCACTACACTATGATCAATCACAAAACGCCGTAGTTTTCACCCAGTTCAGCAGAACTCGAAGTTTTCATAAAGTTCCTCTCAGGGGTTCCACATATTTTGGACAGATACTGTATGTTAATGTTTAAAAAAAATAATAATAAAATATATATAGGAGTTATGCAAAAATTCTGGTTAGGAATAAAGTTTTCCACGACCAAAAATGTTGATATCGCAATAAAGTGAACGCAATTTAAATTACTAACTTCTCTTTACATATTCATAAAATTAATTATAAATTAATTTATCTGAAAGCGAATTAAACTAAAAGTGTCAGTACTAAAAGTAACAGTACTCACTCAACGTTAACTGCCCACTGAGAACGGGGTTAAGATAGATAGCAGAAATATTGGTGAATGAACAAAATAATAACTATAGAAATCAACAGCAAGTTTGGAAGAGTTCCGTGTAAAAATGGAGGATTTTTTATGCTGGCTTATAAAAATGGATAATAGACGTTAGCATTTCAATCATTCAATCCTAAATTTTAGCCCTTGGTTAGCTTGTTTGTTTGTTTGTTTTTGGTTTTTTATTGGCGCATTGGCAGCTGTGGCCATAATGCGCCAAGACTATGCAATATTTAAAAGTTTAAATTCTCGGTGACCTAATTAGTTAGGTCACCATGTCCAGATAAATAATAACAAATATATAAAAATTAAATCAATAAAGAGATAACAATAACAAATTTTAAATACAATTAAAAACTTTTATTGATTTAAAATAGCTAAAAACAGCAGACACGTTGTCATTGTCGGATAAAATCTGACTGAGTGTATAAGGCTCAGTCAGATGACTAAAAGCGGTAAAACGGGTGCTGCTAAAATCTGGACAGTCAATTAAAAGGTGTCTAATCGTTAGGATTGTGCCACAGGACACACACATAGGAGGGTCATCAGCCCTCAGCAAAAACGAATGAGTTAAATGACTGTGTCCTATGCGGGTCCGGGCAAGAACAACTTCCTCCTTACGATTCCTGCGCAGACTAGACTGCCACGGTTCAATTACAGGTTTTATATGATATAACTTATTCGCAGTCTGTCTATTCCACGAATCCTGCCATTGGGAATGTATCTTTTGATGTATTATTTGCCTGTAGTCTGTATAGGGGACTAACAGGCAGTGGTCATTATTGGGAATTGCTGATTTGGCTGCGGCGTCAGCCAAATCATTTCCCCTAATCCCAATGTGGCTAGGAATCCAGCAGAAGCGGATATCATATTCACGTTCATGGAGAACGTGAATCTTCTGCTGAATGCTAGACAGAACTGGATGAGAATTATATCTCACAGATATTAAAGCCTGTAACACGCTGAGAGCGTCGGTATACAAAATGAACCGTTGGTATTGGCATTCACTAATGTGATCCAAGGCTAACTCTATAGCGTGCAGCTCTGCAGTAAATATGCTGCATTCAGAGGGAATCTGCTCCGATGTAGTGCTGTCTGTAAAGACAGCAGCAGATCCCACATATGATTCTGACTTCGACCCGTCTGTGTAGACTGGCGCGAAGTCAGAATGTTCAGCTCGGTGTGCTGAAAAAAGCTGCAGGTAGACAGACGATGGAGTGTCCGACTTTCCCCAATTTCGAAGGGACAAGTCACATGCCGGGACATGAGCATGCCAGGGTGGAAGGGGTTGCTTTGGTGTTTGGGCAACCCTGTCTACCTTTATATTAAGTTCTTTGAGTAGCTCTTGGACACGAATACCAAAAGGACGATTGGCAGTCTTACGGGTGTTGTACAAATTTTCCCATCGTGGCTCAAAAACGGTTAGCCACGTAGGGTGGTCTGGCAGGGATTTCAGTTTTAGAGCGTAGTTTAGAGACAACTGCTTACGTCGAAGCAATAATGGCGGTTCGTTTGCTTCGACGTATAAGCTCTGGACAGGAGATGTGCGATATGCTCCAATAGCGGTACGGAGAGCCAGATGATGGACAGGATCGAGCCAACGAAGTACACTGTCTCTGGCCGAATTGTATACCAGGGACCCGTAATCCAGTCTGGATCGTACAAGTGCACGATAGATGCGTAGTAGGGTGCATCGATCCGCACCCCAAGATGTTGAGGAAAGAGAGCGCAGAATATTTAGCCCTCTTGTGCACTTTGTGCGGAGTTGACGGATGTGATCCAGAAAGGTCAGCTTTTTATCGAATACGAGTCCCAAGAATTTTGTGTCCGCTGCTATTGGAATTACATTTTGTCCGAGCTTTAATTCAGGCTCAGGATGAAGATTACGCTTACGACAAAAGTGTACGCAAACGGTCTTCTCCGGCGAGAACCTGAAGCCATTAGCAAGAGCCCAGGAGTTGAGGCGATCAATAGCTTTCTGCAGTTGTCTTTCAATAACCCTCATGTTGCATGACTGACAAAATATGCTAAAGTCATCAACATAGAGGGCACAGTTTACAGTTGGAGGAAGTTGTTCTGTGATGGAATTCACTTTGATGGCAAAAAGCGTGACACTTAATACTGATCCTTGTGGTACTCCCTCCTCTTGGCTGAAGGAACGAGAGAGTGAGGATCCCACACGAACTTGGAAAGATCGATTGGCTAAAAAGTTTTTAATAAAAATGGGGAGTTGCCCCCTAAGGCCAAGGCTATGCAGATCTTTTAAGATGCCAAATCTCCAAGTTGTGTCATACGCTTTCTCCATGTCAAAGAACACCGACACCAAGTGTTCACGTTTTAGGAAAGCATCCCGGATGGATGCTTCCAATCTAATAAGATGGTCCAAAGTGGACCGGTTCCTTCGGAAGCCGCACTGTATGTTGGAGAGAAGGTCATTTGATTCTAAGTACCATATTAAACGAGAATTAACCATTCTCTCCAGGATTTTGCACAGACAGCTAGTCAGAGCAATAGGACGATAGTTGGTGGTGACTTTTGGATCCTTTCCTGGCTTAGGGAAGGCAAGAACGATTGCCTTTCTCCAGGAATCCGGAAACTGCCCTTCAGTAAAGATTCTGTTATACAGAAGGAGCAGACAATCCATAGATTTTGGTGAAAGATGTTTAATCATGTCATAATGGATGCCATCTGGTCCAACAGCACTTGCTTTGGAAAGAGCGAGGGCTCTTTTCAGTTCCTGAATAGTAAAATCCCCGTTGTAGGGATAGAGGCCCTTGGACTTAAAATTAAGTGCTTCTCTTTCCAGTTTATGTTTCAGGACCAGGAACTCTGGGGAGTACGAGGATGTTGCGGAGATGTTAGAGAATGTTTCCCCAAGAGCATTGGCTATTGCAGTTGGATCTGCAACAGCGCATCCATTATAATCTAAGATTGAAGAAGGGTGGGATGTATATTTTCCCTTCATTTTCCGGATTTTATCCCAGACTACCTTAGAGTTGGTAGACTGGTTAATAGATGATGTAAAACGGATCCACGATTCCTTTTGGCTCTGACGACGGATGTAGCGTGCTTTGGCTCGTGCACGTTTGAAGGCTATAAGGTTGTTCGTGGTAGGATATCGGCGAAATATCCCCCACGCTTTGTTTTGAGCCTTTTTTGCTGCTGTGCATAGTGAATTCCACCAAGGTTTGGGAAATGGTGGAAACCGGGCTGATGTTTTTGGGACAGCATTAGCAGCTGCGTGGACAATGATTTCTGTGATGTACGTTACTGCGTCATTGATAGGCTCCTGACTGACTGTACTGAGCTCAAAATTTGCCTGATGTTGGAAGGCATTCCAGTCAGCCTGATCAAACTTCCACCGTGGTAACCTAAAAGGAAGACACGGTCTCCCACTGTGTAACAAGGTTATCACAGGGAAGTGATCACTTCCGTATGGATTCTCCTCCACTTCCCAGGTGAGTGAAGGGAGTAGAGAAGGGGAGCAGATAGACAGATCAATGGCAGAAAAAGTACGGGTAGGCATATGGAAGAAGGTGTTTGTTCCAGTATTTAGAAGGGAAAGGTCATTGTCATTGAGCATACGCTCTATGACTCGTCCCCTTCCGTTGATGTTAGCACTACCCCACAGGGTGTTATGTCCGTTAAAATCCCCGAGAAGTAAGAAAGGGGGAGGCAACTGCGTTACAAGATCATCAAGGTCTTCCTGGGAGATGTCAGTCCCAGGTGGCAAATAAATCGAGCAGACCGTTATTAAAAATCCCACTGTAAGGCGAATTGCAACAGCCTCTATGCTGGTTGTAATTAGCAAGGGCTGAACTGGGGTCTGATTACCCACAAGGATAGCCACTCCTCCATGAGCAGGACCATCCGCAATTCTATCCTTACGAAAGATTGTGATGTTATGCAGGGTGGGATCATCATTTGCCTTTAGATAAGTCTCCTGCAAGCAAAAGCAAACTGGCTCGTGCTTTTGCAGGAGGGCCTTGATGTCATCAGTATTTCGCCGGAATCCACGACAATTCCATTGTAGGAATTTAGCCATTATTTTGGCTTGGTGGGTCCATCAGGCGGCTTCCGAGGTGCTGAGGGCTTACTTTTATCAGTCTTGGCTTTGTCTTTTTTGGGGAAGAATGGACGATGTCCCGTGTCCATTTCTTCCTCCGCAAAGAGTTCCAAGACTGATTCATCCTGTACCTCCTTGTTCTCTACATCCATTCTTTCTGTTGTTACTTCAGGCTCTTTACCACTTGGTTTTGGTAGTGGTGGAGCACTAGGAGGTACGGATATAGGAGTGGCAACTGACTGTGTTTTTTTGGTGGGCTTTTGAGAACTCAATAAATAGCGTGCAATCGGGGTGAATGACTCTCTTGGTGGTATAGTCATCTCAGTTTGTGTCCCGATAGTGCTCTTAGCAGAAACCTTCTGGGCATATGAAGGTTTCCCGCTATTTACTGGTTGGATACGTTTTCTGGCCTCTGGGTAGGAAATATTCAGCTCTGTTTTTAGTTTTTGGATTTCTTTTTCGTCTTTCCACCGCTGGCATGCTCTTGAATAGGCGGGGTGCTCACCTTGGCAGTTAACACAGGCGGGTTTTGGAGCTGTACATTCCTTGCTCTCGTGGTCTTTAACACCACATCGAGCACAGGCAGGGTTACCACGACAAGATGTTTGTGAGTGGCCGTATTTTTGGCATCTAAAACACCGCAGTGGGTTTGGGATATAAATCCTCACTGGGCAGTTTAGATAACCTGCCTTGATGGAATTTGGAGGCCGTGGGGTGTTAAACGTGAGGATGAGAACTCGGGTAGGGACGAGATTCCCATCCTTCCGTATCGATATTCTCTTTACAGCTGTCACTCCTTGGTCTTTCAATTCAGAGCAGATCTCTTCTTCAGAAACATGAAGAAGGTCCCACTCTGATATGACACCACGTGAAGAATTTAGAGTTTTATGAGGGGTTACGATGATAGGTATTCCCCCTATGGATGTAGCCTTTATGATTTTTTCCGCTTGCTTGGTGGTAGAAGCTTCGACCAAAAGGTCGCCAGAACGCAGTCTTTTTACAGATTTTGGTGAACCTGCCAACCCTTCTAATCCTTTCTGGATGAAGAAGGGTGACATCTTTCCAATGGACTGCTCTCCGGTGGAATGGAGAATGAGGAAAAGCGGTGTCACTAATGGTGGTGATTTATCCTCAGTTCTGGCTCGTTTTGCAGAGGTGTTATCTGCGTCATCATCTCGATTAGGTAGGGGCCTTGTTGGGGCCCCAGAAGAAAGGGGATTTGAATTACTCATGAGAGTAAAGAAAAATGTCTGATGCCTAAGTACCTCACCCACCACGGAGCCCTACGAGGGGGCGCCCACTCGTGAACTAGCAGGTACTGCGTACACGAATGGGACGCCGAGTTCGCTTAGAACACCATACCCACGTTACCAATAAGTCTTTATCCCGTCCCAGGACCATAGGGAGGGAGACTTATTGGAACGCAGTTGACCCTAGCAGTATAATACCACCCGCCGATTGATCCCAGTCGAGCCGGTCCGGGACCACCCGTCTCGTCGAAGCAGGGGCCAAAGTGGTGTATTAAGGCTGGGCCCCTCAACCACCAGGATCCCCCTTTCCGCTTCCACGGGTCGCGGCGCACGGCTGCACACGCCGGATTCCAATGATGTAACCCTGGAACCAAGGTATGGGCGTTGGATCCCAGTGATGCTAATCTGGAAAACCAGCAGCATCACTGGGAGGTCCCCTCACCACGTACAGGTGCCCACGTCGAGGGGCCCTTGGTTAGCAAATGCATGTTTGCTAACCGTTTTGCAAATTATTTTTCAGGGATGCTGACTGCCAAATTTACTGATTACCAGCAGAAGAGATCTGTGTTACTTCAGACATTCAAGAACAAGAGCTGAATTTTAACTGAAAGGCTTTACACTCATAACCTTATTGATAGGCTAAGGAAAAGACCAGTGCTTACACCATGAAGTAGTCTCGTTGGATGAAAGGCTATTGCCAGGTGATTTTTTGAAACTGGAGTTACTGCAATCTCTACAGAAGATGATCAATCAGCATTTGGAAACTCAGTGATAATTTTAACCCGAGAAACACCATCTGGCATCTCTATTTGAGATGTTAAATGGTGTTAGAAAATTTGACTTGAAAAGAGCTTTTTAAAATTTTCAAAAGGAAACACCATCTTGAAGCATAAGCATTTTAATTAAAAGAGTTTATATCAATATCTTATGTGGAGGGTAAGAAGGGTAGTTTTTATATTACACGTTATTTTTATTTATTTATTTTAAGTGGCGATGCTTTTCGATTCTGCGATTAAAACAAACCTCTTTTATTTAAGTAAAAGTCAGTAAATAACGTCAAGGTTATCACTGGAACATTCGTTGCTGTATACTTTTGAACAGGTCTTTAAATGGACAGTTTCTGGCTTTTGAGTGTTTTTAAAGCGACAAGTGACGCTTGAATTGGTTTAATATACTTGTATTTTGAATAACAAAAATATTATATTAAATTATTAGAAGCTGTGTATTTTGAGTACTAGGACCAACTAGTGTTTTTAATTTTAACTCTTCGGATTGAAAATTTTGATGCTAAAAATCTCAGTGGGTTCGCCATCGACTCCATGGTGTAAGGAACTCGTTCTTTCTTTTGCTTGCCTATAAATATGGGCAAAATTCATTTCAGTTTAAATACTTAAAGGTAGAACTAGAGCTTTCAAAGCACTTTCTTGACTAAGAGTTTAGATTTTTAACGTAATTTTTGCACTTCAATTATTTTACTACATATTATTGGAGCAGACATTAAAAATTCAGATTTTGTATTTTGCTCTTACCCGCATATTACTTATTATTATAGCTCATACAGAGTCATGAAAATATATTACCTAAATCCTGTACATTACATAGCTTACATTATAGTAAATTTGTAAACTGATTCATTGTATTCATCAAATATTCTACACAGAAGTATTTAATTAGCCAAAATTTATGTTGTATATGGTTCTCTTATTTTGCTTCAGTTCCGGATCGCATCAACACCAACAAGAGTTGGTGTTGATGCGATCAACACCAGTTGAAGCACAGCATCAACACCAACAAGAGTTGGTGTTGATGCTGTGCTTCCCTTTTTATTCTAATGAACTTGACTTTCGCTTTCCTGTATCATGTCACTTGTCTGTTCTTTTCTCCGATAGTTGTTTCTCACTTCTTCAATTGTTTTTGTTCAAGCCTCCCAGTTGAATACTGCCAGATAACCCAGTAATCCATTATCTTAAAGCACATGCATTTATTATATCCTTTTTATGAACTCTGTAGAATACATGATTCTGTCCTCAGTGGTTCTGTTTTGATTACTTCGCTGTCTCTTCTCTTCCGAAGGAACAAATATCCTATGGGACGATCTGAAATTGAAGCCACTCGTGAATTACGAAATACTGTGTTAAGCACCTGTATTCCCCTTATGAGGATGTATTATTATTTTTACTTATTTACTGTGCTAGGCGGTTCCAGCCAACCTATGGCCACCCAAGAGCTTGGCAAGCTATAATGCTTTCATAGTTTCTTCGAGCTGTTCTCTCCTTGTCGTATTTTGGCAGCAGCATATTAAAGTCTGCCATTATCATACATGGCATTATCTTATTCCATATTTCTAGTAATCCATGTTATAAGCTCTATTCTGTTATCTTCTTTTTGTTCAGGTGATACATAAATTAAGCAAATTTGTATTAATTGTTGTTTTTAGCTCAGCTTTAAACAGAGTGCTTCAAAATTAGATTTTTTGACCGATGATTTTGCAACTGCATGGATTAGCTCTTTCTCTCCTTTCTTCTGCACTCCCTGGTTCTGAATGTAGGTAAGCAGCTGATTCTGAAACATAATATCCATTTGTCTGTCTTCAGAAAGCCACGTTTCCGTCAGTCCTATTGTTGCATATTCTTGTGTAATTATTAATACCTGCGGCGCGTGAGTATTGGCTATGTTCCACATATTTTGTTATAGGCAACTTATTGGTTCAACTGATAAATGCTTACTTATGCCCTTTACGCCTTGTTCTAGCTTTGATTGCCATCGTTGATACTCTGGTCTGTTTTCGTTTTAGTTTTCTTTTTTGCTATATTTGTCTTATCAATGTACCTGGGGCCAGCATTCATAAGAATGTGTTTGGCGTTGCTTGGGTAAGTCACAATGAAAGATGAATAGGTTGAGCATTTTTCTTTATCCTTCTGACTTGCACTTCAATTCCATATTCCTTTGAGAAAAAAAAAAAAAAAAAAAAAGGATTCAGTATTGCTTGATCGCGAGTATTTGTACTCGATCTTGATACAAAAAAAACTGCATTGTCTGAACTGCTCTTGTATTATACAGATCTTCAAATCTCTTCGCCCGCTGCCTATTAAGGTTATCCCTACTACTCGCGTTTGGTTGTATTTGTGCGCCGTACCATTGACACTGACTGGTCTCATCCTGAGTTTCCTCCAAGCTCCTTCTTTCTATTTTCATTGGATCCTACACTTAAGTTCGGGTATCTTCACTTGTACTAACATCCATTCCAGATTACTACCGATGTATTGCTGACCATTATAAATTTTAATAATTGTGCTTATGAAACTAGTAAAACACAACTAGTAAAATTAAAATAAAAAAAAAAAATGGCTTTCAATTATTCTGAAAAAAAAAACAAAAAAAACAGTGCGCTTACGATATTAGGCACAATATTACCAATGAAAACAGTTTGTTATAATCACAAAACTTATATCTGTATTTGCTATCATTTCAGCTACTGTAACCCTGTATGGTGTAGTCATGAAGTAATTTACTTTTTTTTTTTTTTTAAGTAGTAGCAGTAGTATTCCAAAATAACAGCAGAAATTGTCAGCGGAAGGGATAACAAGAAAAAACATAATACGCTCCATTTCACTTAATTATATTAAGAAACTGAAATGGAGCGAATGTTAATTGCCGTATTTTACAACTTTTATTACAAAAGGAAAAAGCTTATACGGTTTTCTTTTGTAGTTTAAAATAAAGCAGATTAAAAAGTGAAGAAAAAACGGTGAAAAGCAAATACAGTTTTTCGTGCACAATCAAAAAATTGTAGTTTTGTTTTCGTTGCTTTTATCTTTTTTTTTTTTTTTTTTTTTGAGATAATAAAAAAAAGTAACGGATAGCAATAAAAAAAAATTGTGCAGAGAGCAATCACTGTCCTTGACAAAAATAAAAAAATGTCATTGATCATAATTAAAAGTAATAACTAGTACTTTATTACATTCATTTTAATGCAATTTCGAATAGGTAGTTAAAAATATCTGTGAACTTTCTAACTGCAGTTAAGTTTTTCAACGAATTGTACTTCGGTTATAAAAGATATAAAGGGATCCATCACATTAAATCCATATTCTGATAGGAGCATCATTTTCGCTAGTGCACACTTATCTTTATAAAGAGAATATAATTTGCCTTTAATAAGGATATCATATTACACACAAGTTAAAAAAAAAGAAACTATAGCTAAATTTCTTACACATCTAGATGAACTAAAAATTGTTGTACTCAAATAGTGTCACACAAATGTCATGCAAGTCCAAACTACATGAGTAAGGGGAAAACTCTGAATAAGAATTTTAAATCCATGCATTAACATTATATAACGATAACACGTTTATAACGATAACCGCAAATTAAAATAGTGGGTTTTCTGAGTTTAATTTCATTTTTGCAGATGCATATGCAGCAAATGTGGAATATAAATAAAAATTTCTTTTGATATTTCTTTTTTAGGCTATTCCATTTTGCACTAAAATTTTACTGCCTTATTTCTGACTGATGTAAACATAGGAGTTAAAAGAATCCCTATTAGTCTCTAATACTGACGTCTGTGTTTATTTATATATTTTGGCCGCTGAATTTTACCTGTGGTATGCCGTATCAGAGGTAAAATGCAGCTGCCAAAATTAACTAGAAAACGAGAATTAATTGTGGTATAAGCTATAAACGAACGAATAAACAAAAAGCATTATGAGAATGTTCAGTGTTACGAGCCATCTAGTATTCATTCGGAAGAAGCCATGCATTTTTAAAATTGAACTGTACGTTTCAATTATAGTATTATAGGTTCATATAAAATTGTAGGCGCAACTATAATTCATTCTGCACAGCTCTATGTAAAATAAACAGCTATTTCAGTGCAATACAGTCATGGATTTAAAACGCTAAAAATTTAGAATGAAATAAAATGATTCAAAATAGCTTAATATGATAATGTGTCAATATTTACACTTGCTAAAATTTTAAAAATACATAACGTTAATCAGCATATACGAAGTGAATATGGCTAATTTACATAACGACTTATAATAATCAATTGAAACGTCATTTACATATTTCCTAAAAAATCAATTTTTAAAAAATACCCTTATGCACAAGACCTAAAAAAATGCAAGGCTCACCACGTGAAGGGGCTATTCCTTGACGTAATGAACACTTATTTGACCAGGGCATTAAAGAGTACAGAGAAGTAATGACTAGAAGAAATCACGATGTTTCCTCCATGGAATGAATGGCGTCAAGGCTATATATCTAAGTTTTCGTAACGTTAGCGAAATCCCTGTTATCATGTCTACCATGCTGCCATTAAACTGCTGTTCTGATTTTTGATAACACTGCCCTCTCGTGGATCGTTCTCAAACAACTTTGCTTTACTCGGAATTCCGACAGAAGAGGTGTTCACAGCCAATTGTCTAGATAGCGGACCCTGATTGGGAGGTTTACTAAGCAGGGGTGGAGCTATAGATGAGAGAGACACTTACCGCGTACCCTTGGGCATGCAATGACGATCCTTACAACCTAATCGATTGGTGTTCTTAGAATCCGTAAACACTGTTTTGGAACGTTGTTTTACTGCGTAAATTTATAGTGTACACACCCCTATGTTTCCTGTTATGGAAGACAAACTACAAAATGTATGGGTGTGCGTGCGCCATTTGAAACTTTCGTTTCCTAATAGCGCAAATGGTAGCGATATGTGCCTACAGCAACGCTTATTTCAAACGTTTGTTCTCTCCTTTATAATATGGTTTCAGGAAATAAAAAAGTCAAATTGAAGGTCGAACAATACCACTTTTGAAACAAAAATAGCGAGCTTATTTTATTTTCCTTATATTTTTATAATAAAATAAATTTATTATTTATTTTGTTTGAAATTTTTACCTACCGGTATAATATATTTCTCAATTGGTAGTGGGATATACGAAACGTTTCTGGCAAATTACTTTTTTTAAAGCAGTTATGTCCGTCCGAGAGCATCAATGTGGGTAATTATTAAAAAAAAAAAAAAAAAAGTTTATTGCGCAAAATTATTGAACGTTGGCCAATTATTTTATTTGTCTACGCATAAGTCCTGCTTAACCGAGTAATTTATTCGAAAAATTCGGAAATGTTTGATTCAGTTTAGTTTTAGGCCGCCGTAGCCGGGTGGTCGGGTACATAAGTACACGTGCCTTGAGTGACCGGGGTTCAAGCCCGTGGCTACTGAATACGGTGCTGTTTCTTGTACAGTATTCTGTCTATTTTGTGAACTCCTCTGACCGTTTGGTCGTCCCGGAGTATAAACAGAAATTATTATTATTATTTCACACCCTTGCGATCTTTAACTACGAATATTCTGTTATACAAACACATAAACTTGCGAGAAAAGTAAAACGAAATCAAGTAGAGAAAGTAAAACAAAGATCCAATGGCCATTTCTGGTAATTGATGAGATAAAATGAAATCACATATGTGTATGATTCCACGACCTCAACTCATAGGTTGGTCATTTTAATATCGTTAAAATAAAGTTATGTAATTTAAAGAAGAAGAGGGGAAGAGGCTAATGGATCGAAAAGTCTGTTAAAATAGTTATATATTTTTAAAAGGGTCAAGATAAAACGACATGACATAACATTACGAACAAAATCACCTTTCAACAGTGCGATATTCTTTGTTATACTAGTCTGAAATGTCACATAACATCAATAAGGGATACATGGACATCACAGGAAGGAGAAAAGGGGGGAGGGTGAACTGGTCAGTCAACCCATTCCCTTAAAAATTAGCACCTATGAACTGAATTCTCAAATACTGTATATAGCAATATTTCTGCAATAGTTGATATATTTGGAATAGAATCGAAACGTATGCACCAGGATGTAGCTGTTCTACTGCAAGAACGCGGGTGGAGGGTTAAATATACAGTTTAGCACTCTTATCTATATATCCATATAGCTTATCTATTTATGCTTGGGGGATTGAAAATTGAAGGTGTGGCACTATACATCTACACCCAGTCTGTGTTTAAAAATTGACATGTTTTCGTAGTTTAGAGCAGTGTTTCCCAATTTTTTTGCTCGCGAACCCCTTTTGGCTTCGAAAAAATAACCAGAATCGTCACATCCTAGCTCACTTAAATATAGTGTTTCCGGACGATAGGTATCCAAAATTAAAAGTTTTTATCTCAGAACTGTTTATATACGGTTGCAATCTACCTTTTTCAGATCGACAGAAAAAAATAACTGAATAATAAACTGTCGCTATTTCAGTATACCAGCGGTTCTCACACTTTTTAGTCTGAGGACCCCTTTACACTCATAAAAATTGAGGACCCCAAAGTCTTAGTATTTTTTTAAATTTTTTTTAATTTACATACATTTTTATAACATATATACAAATATACATAGATACAAACACTTTCTTTTCACAATCATCGCATTCTGCGTAAGAAACTATTTTAATTATACAGCTTTACTTTCAAGCAATAGAAGATATACTATATATGTATGTATGGGTGTGTACTTGTTTTGGGTGGCACCTAGACGTTTAGTCGAAATCTGTGTTGAAAAAGTAACTCTGATGTCTACACTCTACAGCGATCGACACCCGGTCAATCACTGCTCATTTCTAAGCATGAGCAGTTGTGCCTGGTTCTATTACCTAGCGCTGCTGCACCAATTTGTCGTCCAGTGGAAGGAGTGCAATACCAAAGGGCAGAAGCCCTCAGGTTGGCCAACCAGAGGGGAAAAAAATAAAAAAAAAAGAAAAAAATAATTTTTTTTTCTATGTATAGTTAATACCATTATATACATTCCATATTATAAAAGAACACAACATTTAGTTTCTCTAACAGCTGTTTGACAAAGTAAGGTAGAAATATAAGTTCATGAATACATCAGTCTACTGCCCACTTGTAGAAATGGTAAACAAAGTGCGTCTTCTTTTAAACACCTTGTCAGAAAAAGATTGGAATGCTGCAAAGTTCTTGGCATCTCGAATCAAAATGTCGAGATTATCAGTCCTAATAGGTTGAGTGCTGTTAAATAGTTCTTGTCTGAAGTTGTGATAAGCCGGGCAATAAAGCAGAACATGCCGCCAATCTTCTACTGCCCCACAAAAACACAAAGGTTCAAGTCCAAATTTACAAAATTTATCCCGCAGTGAGCCATGTCCAGTAATTAAACATGACGTTGCCATTGTACCACAAAACCATCCCATAACTTTCTTATTTACAGCAAATGTTCCATCTTCAATGAACTCCCTGGTAGTGAGTCCTGTTTCACTGGATTGCCATCTGTATTTCCACTTCTCAGTGAATTTTGTCCAAAGATTAATTTTCTCCTGCAGAATGTCCGTGGCTGGATTACTTGCAATGTCGAGGATTTATTATGAAAATAGTTTTGACCTCGTGTATCCCCTGAAAGGGTCTCGGGGAATCTCAAAGCGGTTTTCAAAGTGTGGTCCGCGAACCCCAGGGGGTTCGCAGACCACACTTTGAGAACTGCTGCAGTATACAATCAATCGTACCTCAAAGCGTGAAGAATGTTGTTTTATCGTCTCACAAAGTCTGTATTTATAAATAATATTGATGATGGTATCTCAAGCTTAATGTCCAAGTTTGCAGACGATACAAAGGTTGGCAGGGTTGTTAAGGATACTACCGAGGCTATGCTGCTGCAACAGGATCTGGAAAGGTTGAGCAGATGGGCTGAGAGGTGGCAAATGAAGTTTAACATTGACAAATGTAAAGTACTACATATGGGAAACAGCAACCCCAGAGCAACGTATCAACTCTGTGGTACTACGCTGACAGTGGTAGAGAATGAAAAGGACCTGGGGTAATTGTGCAGGCAGGTATGAAGTTCTCTGAGCAGTGCAGACGGGCTGCAGGAGTAGCTCATGGTGTCTTGTCAATGATATACAGGAATTTTTCTAGCAGGGATAAGGAGATGATTATTCCCTTGTATAAAGCAATGGTCAGGCCACACCTTGAGTACCGTATACAGGTCTGGAGGCCTCATTTCAAGAAGGATGTAGAGCTGCTGGAACGAGTAGAGAGAAGGGCAACAAGATTAGTGAATGGAACAAAGGGTTGCTCTTACGTGGCTGGATTACTTGCTGTTGAAGGTAAAGCAAAAAATGTCCAAGGATATCAGCTGGAGAATATGGCACAACATATTTTAGTGAGAGGAGGCGTTTGTGAGAATGCTTTATCCACAGTCACGATTTCTAGAGAAGATCTCATCAATGCCATCAATTCCTTGCCTACCAAATCTACGATTGGCCCCGACAGGTTTCCTATCTTTATTTTAAAAATATGCAGTGCCTATATTGTTGATGTGCTGTTGCACATTTTTCAAAACATCTTGAGAGATGGAATCCTCCCCGAGAGATGGAATCACTACTTTGTGCGACCGGTGCCAAAAAAGAAGAATCCTAAGGCTTCTTCAGACTTTCGGCCTGTATCCATCAGTTGTTCTCTTTTAAAGCTTTTTGAGAAAGCCATCCTTCCTGCTTTAACCCAACAGTATTTCGCGCACAGGCCACCCCACCTCCATAGCGTAGTACCGAGACGATCCACTACTACTAATCTGTTGGAGACTCTCTTCAGAATGTAGCACGCATTAAATGAAAAAGCCCAAATTGACATTTCCTTGACATAAAGGCAGCTTTCGATAATGTGTCACTACCTGCACTTGAAAACATATTGAAAGTATATTTCCGCATTGAGGGCAAACTATTGCAGATCATCAAGACCATTTTGAAGCCAAGGCACCTCATTGTACAACACCACGAATTCCATGCAGAATACACCCTCACTTGGGGCATCCCTCAGGGAGGAATTTTATTAGCTTTGCTGTCTGCTGCCGCCCTAGAGCCTTTTCTGGCGCGAAATCAGAATTTTATTTCCTACGCCGATGATATTAAGTATTTTGTTGTTTCTAACGAAGGATCTCTGGTGTCCGACGTCAATTTCAATGCCAACGCTAAGCTGTATGAACTGGAGACATACCTACGCAAAATCGGTTTGTGGCTAAACTCAGACAAGTCAGCACAACTGACAATAACTAATAAGAAGATAAAAAATGAAATCAAATTATCTATTAATGGAGCACAGATTAAGAAAGTCAACTCATACACCGACCTAGGAGTGACGTGGGACGAGGGCCTTACCTTCCAAAGACACTTTCAGAACACGAGAACAAAAACTCTCGCTGCCATATGGGCTGTAAGACAGGAAATAACTGGGATTCGAAACCAGCAGCTACTGACCCAATATATCCAAAGATGTATCGTTCCTGTATCCTTATATGCTTCGACAATTTGGTCCTCTGCTCCAAATACTTATATCAGGAAATTTCTCAGCCTGGAATACTGGTTGCTCCGGTGGTTAAATAGGATCGCCGGGAAGCCCTTCACAATTTCGAAATCCATACTGTACGCAAACTTGAACACAGCTCCGTGGATTCAGATGATCACAATACGTAACATCTGAACTCTAGCACAACTTCTCACTGGGAGTTTAGATACCCCTCAAATTGAAAATCTTGTAGTTAGGCCCCGCCCTGGAGCCCGCCTCCACAACCCTCATAGTCTCCGAAGCGCTCTCCACCACACGGACGGATTAAAGCGGATGTTTCCTGCCAGTACTCTGGAGCTGTTTAGAGACCTCAAAATAGACCCGGACAGGTACTGCCACGAGAAAACTTACAAAAAGCTCATTGCAGCGGATCTGTATACGAAACTACAGATATGATGAAGAACGTAATTGAAGAAAGATTTCAAGTGCCCTCGAACTAAAAAAAAAAAAAAAAAAAAAACCTCATAAAAATCTTAAATGAACGATATATTATATTTCCAAAAGATTCTTATAGGACTGAGGGTATTCCTTTTGTTCAGAGAATAAAAATGAGGACCAATTCATAGTGTAAATGACGATGTCATTTTTCTATGTATGTACATTGTTTTGTAATTTTTCTATGTACATATATTGTTTTGTAATTTTTCTGTGAATGCATGATGTCTGTATGTAATTCTTCCTCTATGTGTATATATCTTATGTATTTGCTGATATTTAATCCTATGTTACATTGTAATAAAGTGATGTATGTATGCGCCACCCTCCTAGGAAATTTCTGTACAGGGGTGTTTGTTAAATAAACTGATAATAATAATAAAAATAATAATTACGAAGAAAGGCTTAAGTTTTGCAAATTATAGTGTCTGGAGACTAGACACCGGCGAGGTGATCTGATAGAGGTGTATAAAGCCTTGAATGGTTTGAGCATGCTCAATGCTGATGTGATTCTTCCTCTTGCTCAGAATAATCACCTGAGAAGGCATAAATTCAAATTGAGGAAAGACAGATGTAGGATAGATGCGGGGAAATTTGCCGTTAGCCAGCAGGTAGTTGGAATAGACTTCCATCCCTTGTTGTGGTAGTTGATAGCCTAAATAAATTTAAGACTCAGCTGGACAGGTATTTCGAACGAACGGAGGGGTGAAGTGGAAGTTTTTTTTTTTTTTTAGCTGATACTGCATAAGCTTGCTTTCTTGCATCATATTTGTAAGATGAAAAATCTTACATGTTAATATTTTAGAAATGAGTGAGATTTATTTACAATAAAGCTTAGAAAATAGCAAAACAGGACAGTAAACATTATCAGTCACTAATATTATTCTAGGTCACTCACAAGGATTAAAAATTAGACAAGGTTGAATTAGAGAAGGGAGTGGTAAGCTATTAGCAATTAGGGATACATTTCAGTTTCCACCGTGGCAAAGAACAAACAATAACAACGGGAATGGTGACAGCACTAATGGCGAGCAGGTGCGAATACTATGGCTCTGAAGAACATAGGGCTGTAGTCTGAATATTGTGGGACATCCCTTTGTCGGCCAGGTAGTAAATACGAATCAAATTGCTCCGGATAGCAATCTATTTGCGTCTGACTGTCGGCGATGGCAAAGTTGTTAGAGCATGTAAAATAAATCTGCTAAGTTTAACGAGGGGTAGCGAAGGTGACGGCGAACTTCAAAGCAGTGGATTGCCTGGGAAAAAATTTGGAAATTTATTAAAATGAGCTCTGAATATACAGCTTGAGAAATTTTAAAGGACGAATAGGAAATGATGAAAGTTTGACAAAATGAGAAGATTGGGTAAACTCTGAAAAAAGGTAGGCCCGACATAAGGAGGCGGTATGTAATTGAGATGACAAAAGTGAGTGAACGGGGAGAGACAAAAGACGGACAGTTGAGATTTCGTTTGTGTTTTTGTGAAGATGAGTTGGGGACACACACAGTTGAGAAGATTTCGTTGGTGTTTGTGGAAATGGGTTAGTAAAAACATAGAGTTGAGTTTTTGACGGTGTTAGGGAAAGAATGAGTTAAAAGTTACTGAGTTGAGTTTTTGTTAGTGTTTTGAGAAAATGGGTTAAAAAGAACACAGAGTTGGGCTTTTGTTGGCGGTTTGTGGAGATGAGTTAGAAAAGACAGACGTGAGTTTTTTGACAGTGTTAGTGGGAAAAATGAGTAATAAGTTGTGTAGGGTTAGATAAGTCCTGTCCTGTCTTGTCCTGTCAGCCAGTTAGGAAAGATCTGACAAGTTAAGATGGAGTAGTGAAGGGTTAGATAAGTTAAGTGCAGTCAGTAAGTTAAGAAAAGTCAGTGGAGTTTCATAATAGAAGAGAACAGTCGAGTAGTCCGTTATCGGAAGGCAAGGGTAGTGGCCTGTATGCAAATAAGTCAGTCCGTCGTCGGAAGGCAAGGGTAGTGGCCCGTATGCAGATGAATGAAGTGTAAGGAGAATAAGCCTGTCCGTCGTCTAAAGGCAAGGGTAGTGGCCCGTATACAAATAAGTCTGTCCGTTATAGGAAGGCAAGGGTAGTGGCCCGTATGCAAATAAGTCTGTCCGTTATAGGAAGGCAAGGGTAGTGGCCCGTATGCAAATAAGTCAGTCCGTCGTCTAAAGGCAAGGGTAGTAGCCCGTATGCTAATGACTGAAGTGTATGGAGAAAAACCTGTCCGTAATAGGAAGGTAGTGAAAGTGAAGTGGCCAGCGTGAAAATAAGTAGTGTAAGGAGAAAAATAACCCTAGTCGACCATCTGAAGGCAGTGATAAAGGCAAGGCGCAGATTAGTGAGCTGAGAAGATAAAGTTGTAATTCCTAGTCCACCAGAATAGCTGAACCGAAAGTTAAGTAGCAGTATCGAAGACGAGCCCATAAATTCCTAAAAGACACAATGATGCCCTATCTAGACGTAGACTACGGCCCATGGAGAAACTTGAAGTTCTGAGATGAATGCAGTTGGTAAACGATGAAGCCATTCCCAGACAAGGAGCTGAAGGCCCCAAAACGGAGAAATCCGATTCGTAAAATTAAGTAAGTGACTAGTTATATAGTATTCTCCCCCAGCAAATAAAGGACTGTTGGAACTCTAATATCAGATTAGTATTATGTTTAGAAAGATGTTAAGGGAAGGATATACAAAGGTATAAATACTGTATATGCATAAATATAGAGATAAATTAGTTTTGGGTTTTGATTAATGTATAATTAGACATAGGTAGAAAGGCAAAGGATGGAAATTTGAAATTTGATATTAGTTATTGTTTAACATATAGGTATGATATATTTTAGAAGGGAAGGGTAGGGAAATACAGACAAAGAAATAGCCTTATGAATGTAGCTAACCCTTGGGACCAGCATTAGTCCAGAAATTGATGTCAAATGTACTATCTGTCTTGATTAAAGAAACTTGTGAAGTTATATTCCCTAAGACAAAATGGGGCACTAATTAAATTAGAAATTAAGAGTGAAATTCCTAAATCAATTTATAAGGTAAGAATAAGATTTACATAAGAGAAAGAGTGTGAACTAAACCTCTTAAGTAATTATTGTTCATGTGTGGAAAAAGAAGAAACTAAAATAAGTTTATGTAATGATATTGATTGAGTTGTATTGAAGTGGATAACCTTGTTTAGAGTAAAACCACTGTATTTAATTGTCATATATAACTGATAATACATAGGCAAATTTGAGAAATAATAATATATGCTTGAGAGTTGTTAATTTTTGTATTGTGTATATAAGTGTAAATAAAATGTTATGTTACACATTAATGTGTGTGTTGTTTGCCATTCTTGAACACTCAGCCTGTCCGAAGGGAATTATAAATAATTGAAAAGTTCCCTTGAATCTGGAATTCTCCTGTAAAGTAAAGTCAGATGTGTAAGTGGGGAAATTAAAATAAGGTGGACAACAACCATATAAGGGAACTCTTATAAGGGAACAATTAAAATAAACCATTAAATAATAAATAAAACTAATAATAAAAAGAAATATAAAATATATATATCATCCTTTCTTTTATTTAATTCCACCCCCCACAATACGCCTCTACTAATGCTAAGTCCTTAAAAGTTGGGAGTGATTGTGGACAACTGAATTCTCATATCAGATGCGACATGCAGTCTGTAACGATATTTATATTTTGTTTTAAAAATAAGTAAAATTCCAAGTAGCCATTACAGAAATTATCCACGGAACCCCCGGGAACTATTCGTGTATCCCAAGGAATCCGCGGGATCCGTTTGGGAACCACTGGGTAGAGCCATTTCTTGTAACTACACTGTTTTCTTTTTAAATGTTATAAAATTGTTTTATTTACTAATTTCTCTAATTGACCAATTTTAACTTTATCAATCTGCGCCCCCCCCACTCTCGAAAATTCCTGATGGTGTTTAGACAACCACTTAGGGTAAGATAACATTCACATTTATCAACGTCTAATAACAACAGGTAAGATGTGATAAAACTATAAGTTTTATAACCCACATATTTAAATTCGTTCTTCACGTATACTTGTTATTTTATTTATTCATAGAATTAATATAATTAATTCTAGATCGCTTTTAGCAAAGACGTGGTGGTAGTGGAGGGAGTGAAATCAGAATTTGGCTCACTCAAGGCACAAGCACTTACGTGCCCTGGCCACTCTCGGCCACGGCAAATAGTTTGAATATAATTCCATTGTTTGATGCATGATCAAAAGCCTTTTATTATTAATTTCAGTTCTCTCAAAACGATCTAAATTTTCAATTAACGGCGAGACTGTATTCGGCCAAGTCAATACCTTTTTTGACGCCATGCTGTCAAAGCAGATATTTTCCATCTTTGTTTGGAGTGGAAAACGGCAATACGTAGTTTACAAAATACCCCCCCTGCAATACCCCTCAACTGCAATATTCATACATACATTTTTTTAAAAACGAAAATGTGATCAATTTGATTTTAACTAGTTTTTTTTTTTTTTTTTTATGAAAACCCCAAACACGAAAGGTATCAAAACCTATAGTACTTAGTACAGTGCATGGGTTGAAGGAGAAGTATGGGGGGAGGGGGGTTGCCGGAAACTTTGCTCTAGAGACTTAACATGGGTTTCACCACTTCAAGCCTCCAATAAGCGAAGTGGTGGTATTTCACCGGTTGATGAAAGTCATCTACCACCTATTTACGGATTGTCAGCGTTTTATTGCTGTCGAAATTCTGACTAGTCGATGTTTAAGCCATTTCGGAATTTTGAAGCGATACTTTCAGCACTTTGAGGTGTGTGTTTGTGTGTGTATGTGCGCGCGCGCATGTTTTACAGGCGACACAGAAATTCGCAAAAAAAAAAAAAAAGCTGAGATGCTTGCAAAGCAGTTCTCATTATTTCAAAAATTCCCGTTCACCGACAAAAACCATACGCAGAAAAAAAAATCTATAGCCTTCGTTTTTGCACTGTGATACTTCGTAGCCGAGTGGTCAGGAGCGGGAGTGCAGTAGCACACGCTCTTTGAGTAGACCGAGGTTCAAGCCCTTGACTGCTGAATACGGTCGATCTGCCAACCCGCACTAGACCAGCGTGGCAGATTATGGTCCAATTCCCTCAGCATGAATTGTTGAGGAGGCTTCCATCCTGCAGTGGGTTGATAATGGCTGCACTTTACCTTTTTTTTTTTACTTCGTATGCAAAATTGTGAGCCACTTGCGGAATAATGTTTAGTCACTTTTAGTACATAATTTTAATTGTAATGGAAGTCGGATGAAAATCCTTTACACTGATACTTTCTTGAGCTAAAAAAAAAAGTAATAAGTAAATAAAGTTCTAACTCTTTGTTGAATTTCTTACTTTGCTTTAGCTGCACCTCCAATATAAGATAATTGCTCTAGTCGGGAACAGGCACATTTTGGTTTTAGTACATAATTTCTTGTCAATGTGCCTGTGCATGAAATTTTCATCCACTCAAAACTTTTATTAGTTATCCACCGAGCTAGAAATGGTATAAAACCTTCCTAAGTCCCCCCCCCCCTCATCCCTCGGCTCTGGAACGTCACTAGATATCAGTATTGATATTGCTCAATTCATGTTCTTGATATTTTCTTTCCATCAGTTTCTTTTTCAAGAAAATAGAAAGTACATTGTATCTATTTGTATACTCGTTACTTTAATATTGTTTATTGACAACTGTCTATATTTTAGACAACTCCCCTCACAGCATCGAAACACAATGAAGCCTGACCACCATGTTAATTCTCGATATGATCAGAATATCCAACAGCCGAGGATATTTATAAATCAGAATATACAACAGCCGACTTATAAATATGTATATTGGGCTGAACTGTGTATATCTCATGAGCAATTGAGGCTGACACACAAAATAAAGAGGTATAATGAAAAGACTTTTCATTATCATCTCTCTCTTTCGAACACGTGAAATATGCATTTATATACTATGCACAGAGAACTCAATTTTTTTTTTCTAAACGACTCAAATATAAAATTTTATTCGAATGGTATCAGTAGTTAGTAACCGCTAATCATTTCAATATTAATATAATCGAGTAATTTGTCATGATCGAATGATTTGCCATAATGGAATCAATCGATTTTAAACTTTCGATTATGCCCATTACTAGTTTGAATCCACAAGCCACTAAATTTTTTATCGGCTGTTGCTGCATCTGCAGTAGTTCAAATGTATGCCGAAGCGAGGTGCACTCACTCTGTTTCTAACAGGTTACCAACAACAGATTGAATGTACAGTTATGCTGTTATTTTAGATGTTATTATTATTATTAATAGCCATATGGTGCAAGGGAGCCTGAGGCTTATGCTGCACCAGCCAAAAAAATTTATGAGTTACCCCGAGAGAGAGAGAGAGAAGGAAATCACTAATAAAGAGAAGAATGATGATATCCAGCTAGGAAAGGTGTGCCAAGCCCATACTCACCCCTGGGGTTATATATGTTCCATAACTTTAAATATATATACTTCTGTCATGGGTGACAAGTTACAGTTTAACGAACATTGTATCAAATCACATACAACAGTGTTTGCAATTCAGATCTAAAATGTGATCTAGATGTGATATCAAGGCAAAAACGCCATTCTTCAGTAAATACAATCTACTGCCACTATCTGTGCTGTCTATGACTCCAAAGAATGTAGTTCAGCCTATGCTACCAACTGAATATTTTCTGCTTCAGTGGATAAACTGTAAGCCTCACCTTACTCAAGCGTATTCTCTTTATACAACTATGTCTTGAAAATTATGCCAATACATATTAGATGGAAAATCATGTTGCTTAATCTCCTGTGTGAAGTTGATAATAATTTTCCAATATGGTGTACGGTTTCTTGGGGCATCCCTACATGAACTGTTAGATCAAAACAAGAGTTCCGTTCTAGTCTTTGCAGACTAAGGAAATTTGATTTTACATCAATAAACTGTGCTGTATCGGACGTTAATTGATTTGGAATTATGGTTTATGCCAAAGAACTACAAACAAGAAACAATCGAGTTAACTGGTAATGAATTTTAATTATAATCAATCATGTGAACATACTGACTGAACAACTATTTTATAAGCCCCATAGATTTTCTCTGTCAGAATCATTGCCTTTTTTATATTTTTCTTATATATTTTGTCATCCCCTGGCCATTTTTCCGGCCGAGGAAACTGACTTTATATATACAGTACTGTATACATATATTCACACTTTTCTGTTTGTATGTATATCCTTAACAATAACGATTTATTTATGTCTCTCTCTCTGGCGGCCATAAATTAATGAATTAATTAACGTGCTAATGGTTTCGCTACTTGTCACTCGTTTGGAGAGGTCTAGATTCGATTCCCTCTATGACTGGAGGAATTTCTAAAGCCCATTACAATGGAGGCTGTAATTAACGGATTTCTCCAGAGTAGAGTTCTCTAGCGAGTTATTCTAGGTTGCTTTTTGAGCTGCACAACATGAAAATTAGCCCACGAACACCTACTTTTGATTACGAATGATTTGCCATAATGCAATCAATAAGACATAATAATCAGTGACCTAGGCCCAATATGGCTTAAGTCACTAATGCGATTACACTGATGTAACAACGATATGTTACATTTGGAATGGGAATTATACCGGCAAATTACAAACAGTTGTGCTAAAAAAAAGCGTGTCCGCTCACCTCGAACGCCAACCATAGCATGGTTGGCATTCGAGGTGAGCGGACACGCTTCGTCAGGGCTCTTCAGTTTAATGGATTGGATTACTGTTGATTATTGCTTTTAAATATTTGTTTTATTTAGTATATTGTTGGATTATTGTGTTATAGGTTTTCCTGTAACAGTCAGATTTTTATAAAATTATAGATATCATTTTTTAAAGTTAATTTTCATTGATATTTAGCTAATTTTATAATGGCAATTACGAGATCTGCCTTAAACACGTCACAGGGTATCGTGACTCACACGGAAATAGCCGATGGCGATTTCCGTGTGAGTCACGATTTAATCCGTTGCGGAACCTGTGGAATGTTTTTCAAGGTCGACCTTTTTCTTTGTGATTGATGTAAGGAGTGCACCAATCTTAAATTACAATTTGGTGCACCGATGAAACAATTTGAGTCACTGAAAAAACGAGTGCTTGTCCTCAAGAATAATGCATCTGGGTGTTCGTCAGGGACTCAAGACTCCAGTAATCTACCAAGTGATGCACTCCAGATTCGGGCCTAAAAACAGAAAAACCAAGTGCAAATTAGTCTGGTTCAAAAGGACTTTGTTTTATTAGGAGACTGTTGTCAGGGAAACGGGGAATATTTTTTGTAATAAGGATAGGTGGAGTAGATCCAGGGTATGACTGCCGGGAGCAACTATTAATGATGTCACCAACAGATTGTCAGGTTTTTAGGGGAATAAAAAGAATATTATTATTCATGTGGGGACTAATGACATTAAACGTACTTTACGATTTGTTGGAAAAATACAGGACCATGCTGATGAAATGCCGCGAGCTAGGCCACAATGTCTGTCTGCAATTCTGCCCAGACACGATAGGAGGGATTATATGTTAAAAGCCTTGTGGATTAACTAAAGACTGCAAGGCTTTTGGGGGGAAATTTCAACTTGGCCCACACTTGTAGGTAGAAGGAATTTGTTTTGTAGAGACGGGATACACTTAAACAAAGGTGGTGCAAAATTTTTGCCATTATTATTAAGGATACCTTAAAGGTTCAGGGAAACTGCTAGTTAGGAGGAGGGGGTTATACTGACACGCATTTATCTGATAATATTGGTCAAAGTAACTCTTGCACATACCTCAAAAGTTCTTATCTGTTTCCCCAACTGGACATATTATCTAGATGTTCTGGGGGCAGAAACGTTTCAAGTGAGCAGGTAGCTAATGCCAGGGAAGAGAGCCTAAAAAACTTCAAGGGTTGTGTTAGGGTTGTTAAATACACAAGAACCGTAAGTCTTAATTGTTTACATAGTAATATTAGAAGTGTCGTCAATAAAATGAACGAATTCGAACTGCTGGTTAAAACAAGTAACGCGAACATAATGGAAACGTGATGCCACCCGGAAATAGGGGATGATGAGTTATTTCGGAAGGATAGGGTAGGTAGAAGGGGTGGCAGGGTAATGCTTCTTATTAGAAGCATCCTGTGTGCGACGATAGCTTTCCCGGGTTCAGGCGTTTCACGTGTTGGTATAGAATCTGTATTGTGTGAGATAGTTGGAAACAAAGGTATAATGCGAGTAGGAGTAATCTACAGACCAGGTGATTGTGAAGATTATGACAAAAGCCTCTATGCAAATGAAATGGGCAAGTAAGCTTCAATGTCTTATTATGGGTGATTTCAATTTGCCTCTAATTGATTGGAAAAAATGGGAAGGAAACTCGACATGGGGAACAAAATTTTTAAATCAACTAGATTACTGTTATTTGTATCAACATGTCAAGGAAAGTACTAGAGAAAAGAATATCCTAGACCTCATCACCCATGAATCAGATGGCATAACAGGGCTACCAGTAGCAGAAAGTGATCACGGAGTTCTACGGTGGATGATGAAGAGAGAGGTAGCAGTAGTAAGAGGCAAAGGAATGGGTTATAATTTCAGAAAAAAAAAATACGATGCCTTAAGGTGCTACATGGCCGCTATTAACTGGGTAGATATAACAAAGAGAACGAATACAATTGAACTGTGGTATGCTTTTAAAACAATCACAGACGACTTGAATGCGTATTTACCATTAAAAAAAAAATACTCCAAGAGGAGGGTTCCAAGTTGGATGAATAGTGAAGTTGCCACATTACTTGAGTAGAAAAAGGTGGCATGGAAAAGTTAGAGCAATAAAAAGTACTGAAGCCTATAATAGGTACAAGATGATCTGTAATAGAGCCACAGAAAAGGTTCGACAGTCAAAGGCAGTTTATGAGAAATCACTAGCAAACAGAGCAGAGAGGGGGGATAAGGAATTCTTCACATATATAAATGCTAAGAAGAGCAGGACAAACCAGATCGGACCTTTACGTAAGGGAAAGGGGATAGTATTAAATACACCAGCTGCCGTTGCAGATGAACTCAACAGTTATTTTGCATCGATATTTACAGAAGAAAAACCTTTTGTGGCAATGGGAAATTGTGGGAGCGAAGTTGAAAAATATGTAATTAATGATATTGAAATTTCTCAAGATTTAATGAAAAAAAAACTTTCGAGCCTACAAGCCAGTAAGGCTCCTAGAGTTGATGGAATATACCCTATAATCTTAAGGGAGGCGGCAAGTGAGTGCATTGAACCATTGAGTCTAATTATGCGAGCATCAACAGACTCTGGGGAGATTCCGTTGGATTGGAAAAGTGCCAATGTATCTCCCATACATAAGGGTGATTCTAAGAGTGAAGTGGGAAATTATCGACCTGTCAGTCTGACTTCAGTGATAGGGAAAATCATGGAGACAATGATCAAGGGTGGAATTCAGGATCATTTGGATAGAATTGAAATTCTCAAGGATACTCAGCATGGTTTTTTAAAGGGAAAATCTTGTTTAACAAATCTGGTTCGCTATTTTGAAAGGGCTGGATTTAGGGAATAATTTCGACATTGTTTATTTAGATTTCAGCAAAGTTTTTGACTCAGTCCCATATGAGCGGTTGCCTTATAAGCTGGAACAGGTTAGAATCACTGGGAAAATCCTTAGATGGATAGCAGGATGGCTTCAGGGCAGGAGGGTTGCGATAAATGGCTATTCCTTAGATTGGGTTGATGTAAGAAGTGGGGTTCCCCAAGGATCAGTATTAGGACCACTGTTGTTTTTAATTTTCATAAACGACATTGATGAAGGGATAGAGGGCGTGTTGTCTATATTTGCAGATGATGTTAAAATTGGTAGAGTAGTTAATGATCACTGTCAAGCTGAGCTTCTTCAGAGAGACCTAGATAGACTTCAGTAATGGTCAGTAAAATGGCAGCTATGCTTTAATCCAACAAAGTGAAACAACCTGGGAAATAGTAATCCCAAAATAACTTATTCACTTGGTGGAGTTCAACTAAACCAGTACTGGAGGAAATGGACTTCTGTGACATGAAATTCTCTGAGCATTGTAAACAGGTTGCAAGGAAGGTCTACGGTGTCCTGTCGAACTTTTGCAAGTAGAGATGGGGACGTGATAATCCCATTATATAAGGCTTGTGTTAGTCCACACTTGGAATATTGTGTTCAAGTATGGAGAAGTACTCGTTCAAGTATGGAGACTGGAAAGAAAGACATCGAGCTTCTTTTAAGGGGGCAAAGACGGGTAACTCGCCTGGTGAGATCAGCAAAAGGGCGTCCTTATGAAAAAAGACTTTGAATATGTGGATTGCAAGATTTGATAGAGGTGTTTAAGGCTCTGAGAGGCATCAGTAAAATGAATGAGGACGAAATTTTCAAGATTATAAATGATGCTAGAACTAGGGGATATAATTCAAGTTACGGGGGGAGATGTTTAGATTGGACTGCAGGAAGTTTTGTTTTAGCCAGTGAGTTATAAATTACTGGAATAAGTTGCCTACATGGGTGGTAGAGGCTGACAGTTTGGGAAAATTCAAAGGTCATCTGGATAGTACCTTCGTGTGAGGGAAATGCATAGGATGATATTTTATTATTAATTATTAGTTTTTTTTATTTATTATTATTGTTTAATTCGGTTTTTTTTTTTTTTTGGCTGGTGCAGCATATTAGTATTATTTACAGCATGTTTTATTAGTATTTTTTGCAGCATGTGCACCATGTGGCCATTACTAATACTAATAAAACATATGTGTAAGTTAATACGAAGGAAATTAAGTTCAACTGAGTCATATTATAAGGTCATTGCAGTTAATAAAATTAATTTTATTGCCTATAAAATAAAATATTTAATAAAATATAATTTTATATTTTATGCACTTGTTTATAATTAATAAAAATTCAAAAAATTGTACCAAAAATTTGGAGGAAAGTACTATCATGGAGGTCTACTCAGTATAGTAGTTTCTGCATTTGTTTATAAAGGTGGGATTTCAAATCTCGCCGATCCAAAACTTTCTTAACGGGTTCTTTCACTCAAGGCTACAATTAACCTGGCTCAGAGGAAAGTGACATTTTTTTCCCCATAAGGTATTCACGGTTTATCATTCTTTAAAGCATGTCAACTGGCCCATGAACACATCTCCTACAAACAATACAAATTGACCTATATTGAACGTATTCTCTGCTTTCTTTGGTTATATATTTTATAATAACAGAACGTATGTGTGTATATAAATGTCAGCAACATACAGAGTTGCCAACAGTCCATGGACTTTCAATAAAATTATTCAGATGTCGATAAAAATGACGTACTGATTTCAAGGGGTTTAAAGAATACATATTTCACCTTGCCTTGTGGGAAAAGATTTTGCAGCTACAGCAAACGATAAATTTTTGCCATTTTGTTGACTTAATTGTCATATTAATTTATTTTTTTTAGAAGTAGCTTTATAGTTATAGTCACACTCCTCAGTTTATTTTGAATTTAGATAGAAATTTTGTAGATTATTTAGTATCCCTAGAATCTTGTACCGTTCGAAACTTGCCGCCATTGTTGTAGTATATTAGATCTATACGGAATAGCGTAATATATATCTCGAACTTGATAGCGTAAGGTATACGAAAAACAAATTAGCGTAAAAACAAAAACAGATTCCTAATACATAGCACTGTATTAGGAATCTGTAGCTTAGTATAGTACTGTATTGTCAATTATAAGTTAATTTTACTAATCTTATTAATTTTCATTGTGAATTAAATTGTACTTAAGAGGAAATCATACACCGGAGTAGAGCAGCAAAGCAACGCTCACAGATTAGGCAGAGTGCTGTGGCTCAGGGCAGAACCGAAGGGGGCGATTCTGCAACGCATCACAGTCTAAAAAATGTGCAAAATGTGAAATGTTTACGGATCTCTGGAACAGGACATGATCTAGCCAAGGAGGATGTCTTTGTATGTGTGCAAGGTGCAGAGAGTGTGAAGAAATTAGGCGCCAACTCGTTCGGATGGGTGTCTATGAGAGTTTGAGGTGGAGGGTAGATGCTGCCCTAGAAAGAATTAAAATGGAGGCCCATCAAGCTCTCAGCTGCCCAACTCAAGGATCGAGCTCACCCTTGTGCATCAGGCCGCACAACGGCAATCTTCAGGGCAGAATGCGCTGGTCCCACAAGAGCTAGTTATTGTCGGGGAAGTGGGAAATATATTGTGCAAAAATGATGGGTAGAATAGGATCAGGGTATGTCTGCCAAGGACAAAGGTTGATGACCTTGTAGAGCAGATATCATCTTTTAAGGGCACAAAGGGTGATATTGTTGTACACATTGGCACTAACGACATTAAGTGTAGGAGATCTACGGGCTTACTGCACAAGTTCAGGTCAATGCTGAAAACAAGTCGCGAGTTAGAGTTAAATTTGAAAGTGCTGCAATTCTGCCCAGACATGACAGGAGGGTGTATATGATGACATCCTTGTCAATTAATTCGGCCCGTCAGGGCCGAATTAATTGACAGGGCTCATGGGGCAGAATTTTTCTAAGCGTGTTCTGTGCTTGTTAACAGGAGAGACTGCTTCTACAGTGTTGGGAAACACTTAAATAGAACGGTGCAAGACTATTTGCTGATGCTATCCAGGCAGTGTTCAGTGGAAAACTGCTAGCTTGTGGGGGATATATAGACTAATAGATAAACGATAGCTGCAGGCAGAGGGGAAAGTGAATTCTTTACTGCTTCCATTGGAATGAGTAGCAGCATGGAACACAAGGAGCTGGGGATTTCAGGGACTGCAAGGAGTCATCATGGAACAAATAAATACAGTACATGGGCTGTGCTAGGGTAACTAGAGTAAGAACAGCTGCATGTATACCTACATGTACACCAATGCTAGGAGTTTAGTAAATGAATTTGAGGTGCTGGTCAAAACATCAAAGGCGGATATTGTTGGGATATCAAAGACATGGTGCCACACAGATATAAGGAATGCAGAAGGGTGTTATACTATTAGTTAAGAAACACATAAAAGCTAAAGAAGCGCATCCAGTTGACATGGTTGGAAAGTGCAATGTTGAGTCAGTTTAGTGTGACATAAGCACTGGGAAAGCAAAATTGAGAGTAGGAGTGAGTTATGTCTGATGAGTACAATGAACATATATACAGAGAAACAGTGGGCCAGTAAATCAGATTGTCTTATAATGGGGATTTTAACTTCCCAGATATAGACTGGAAATTGTGCTTGGTCAATCGCACAGAAGCAAGGCTTTTGTGGCTTTATTCGGTTAGTTTTCTACAGCAACATGTTCGAGAGGCAACCAGAGGGAGTAATTCTCTTGATCTGATTTTCAGCTGTAATTCTTTATGCATTAAGAATCTGAAGTTAAAGGAACCACTAGGTGGAAGTGATCGCAGTGTGCTGATGTGGGATTTACTCAAAGATGTAACTACCCTCAGGGGTAAAAGGAAGGGATTTTGCTTTCGTAAAGGTGATTACGGTGGTCTCAGACAATTTTTGAATTCTATACAGTGGGGGCCAACTGATGATGTTACCCACAGCAAATTCTAAATGGAAAGCAATCAAAGAATTAATCTTGGTAGTTCTAGGCTTTTCATACCAACTAAGAAATACTGTTCAAGGTTTAGGCCTAAATGTCAGATGAACTAATGACACTCGTGGCAAAGAAGAAAATGCGTGGGATGCATGTATATTAGCAGGACACAGAAGCCTATGGTAGATATAAGGTGGTCTGTAATCAAGTCACAAATGAGATTAGACAGGCGAAGGCAGATTGCCAGAAATTCTTGGCGAAAAATGCAAAGAAAAACAGAACGAGTTCTTTACTTCTGTAAACTCTAGAAGGAAGCGGATGGATGAATCAGATTGGTCCACTTGATATTGATGATTCGACTGTTGATGATCCTGCTCAAGTAGCTGACAAACAGAATGAGTATTTTGCATCTACATTCACACATGAGATATTTAGGGAGGGGAATGCCAGAAGTTTATTAAACTCTGGCAGGGGAAAAAATGATTTTGTAATAACTGAGAACAAAGTGGAGGAGAAATTGTTGAATTTAAACGTAAGCAAAGCACCTGGGGTGGATGGGATCTATCCAGTTATATTAAAGGAGGGGGAAAAGGAAGTAAGCAAACCCTTAGCCATAATTATCAGAGCTTCTTTGGACTCAGCGGAGGTCTCCACGGACCGGAGAGGGCAAATGTGTTTCCAATTCACAAAGGGTGCAGTGCCGGACCAAGGCATTTTAGCGCCCCGGACAAATGATTTTTCGCTGCCCCCTTTACTAAGGTGACATGAGTAATTACTGACCTGTTATGTCATCAAAGTTTCTTGCGACGACCGACTAACTGGTCAAAATAAAAATGATATATATATATATATGTTAAAACAGAAATAAAATTAGATAAAAGCGTTAAAATACAATAAGATAAAAGAGTTAAAGTATATATAATAAAAGCGTTAAAATACATTGTAGCTTTCGAAGCGAAGTGCCTTCTTCCACAACCATCAAAGCAACTCCATTATGTTCTCCCTAATAGATCAACTGTCTCCAACCTTCTGGCACTCCAAACGGAAATTCTAAATGCTTTTGAGGCCAGATCAGAAATGGCGGTTGTTTATGCCGATATCGAAGCTGCCTTTGATAGCCTCAACATCTCAGCCCTTCTGAATCTCCTAACCAATTTCTTTCTGATCAAAGGTGACGTCTTCGCTTTTTTTGCACTCGCTCCTCTGGAATAGAACAGTGTACCTCACTCATCGCAACCTCTCCTATACCCGATCCATCAATGAAGGTGTGCCGCTTTATCGGGGTTACTTTTTACTGCCCTCCTTATTCCGTTTGTGTGTAACAGAGATGATGTCATTACCTACGCCGATGATATAAAGTTCCTAACAGAAATACCACCATTAGCCGACAGAGGAGTGATCACATCGGAAATCTGTAATACGATTTCTGTAGCCATCTCACCCATTTCGGTCTTAAACTTAACACCCAAAAATCCGTTATTACGGTTTTTTTCTCTCAAGAAGTGTCCCAAATTCATACAACCCTCACTAGAAGGTGCAGTTATTCCAAGTGTAACTAAACACAAAGATCTCGGTGTAACCTTTGACCCAAACCTTAGGTTCAACTGTCACATCGAATGTGTTCTACGCAAGATCAGCCGAATGCGCTGGATTGCCCGTCAACATCTTCATAACTCAGACGCAAGAACCACAATCAGATATCTGGAAACCGTCGTGTATCCTACCTTTCTGTATGCCTCTGAAATATGGGCCTCCGCAGTACCTTCTCCCATGAAGCCCATCCTCGCCAGTGAATACTGGATACTGAAGTGGGCAACCCGGAAAAATCGACTACCCCCCCCCCTCAGCAGAGGACCACCAGCATGGCCGACCAACTTCAAATCTCGCGGCTGCCTCAAATAATTGGCATGAGGAGAACTGTGACCACAGTCAAAATGCTGATTGGCAAAATCAACTCCCCTGACTTCTGGGATATATGTCAGTGGCATGTTCCACTTGCTTCCTTACAAGCCGCCCCTCTTCTTCAGCTACAATGGAACAGGCTGAAGGTCAGTGATAGATGCCTACCTGGCCAAGTACTTCCTACAATACAAGCCCTGCTAACGATCTCCTGAAATTCGCTTCGGGTCGCAATTCCAGGCGCTTGTTGGCCGAACTTGTTCCCCATTTGTTTGGCCCCTGATGTCGACTGTTACTGATATCTCCACTTGTTATCTCCTATGAGGCGCAGAACGGCACGTCGCAGGCAAATTGATGAACTGTTTCACGAGAAAATGCTATACCGAACATCAATATGGCACTGTGAAATATTCTGACTTGTGTAAATACGTATTCTGAAATATGTGCTTTGTACATATGAACGTGTACATACCTTGGTGTATCTCTGCCTTATACTCATATCTATTGAATGGTAAATGCTACGTTTTTAAGTTAATTTAATGTTATCTTTTTGTTATACTCTACATATTTTTATATTACCCTATATCATTTTCAAGCCCCTGGCCTCCTAGCTGTGGCGGGCACATTATTGTATCTTTAGTGTACAATAAAGATTTTCTCTCTCTTCTTCAGCTAGTCTGTGAATGGTGTACTTCAGTATATATCTGTGGTTACAATAGCACAAGTCAGCTGGGCATGATCATGTTTCACGAGTCTGGTGTCGGTAGAGCAGAGTTACGTACACGTGATGATCGCCAGCGCTCATTGCACTGCAATACAGTACATTCTATAATAGGGTGTACGTGTACTCCCCTCGTCCGATTCATAGTACTATTGTTGGTGGCCATGTGTGTAGTGATTCAAACCACACGAGCGCTGCCGGTAATCACGTGAACAGTCGACGATTTCAATCTCCCGTTGGGGATCAAGATTGTGCAGTTCAACCCAATAATGTTCGGCGACTGCTGAGCGTTCAAAATTAGCGATCAAAATTAGCGGTTCGCTAATTTTCAAAATTATCTCATTTCATCATTTTCAAAATGGCTCCCAAAATGTTTCCATAACCTTTTTTAATTTCACGTGTATCACGGGATTAGGAAAAACTCCACTGAGTATAAATTTCAACGGTAATCACTGTTTCTGGGTGCCTCGAGTATGGCGCCTTTTAACTCCAAATGAGACAAACGTTTAACACAATTGGAACAAGCGTCAACAAATCAACAGCACTATACAAAAGAGGGCAGATTACGAGAAATTTTTGGCAAAGGATGCAAAAAAAAAAAAAAAAAACACCCAGCAAAGGCTTCTTTACTTAGCTCTAGAACAAGGTGTATGCACCAGAATAGTCCACTTGATATCGATGGTTCGACTGTTAATTAATGATCCTGCTCAGGTAGCTGGCTAAGCCTTTCTTGGTAAGAGCAATCCTTTGTTCCCCCTCAACAATCTCGTTGCCCTTCTCTGTACTCGTTCCAGCAGCTCTACAGCCCTCCTAAAATGAAGCCTCCAGACCTGTATGCAGTGCTCAATGTGTGGCCTGGCCATTTCCTTATACAAAGGGATAATCACCTTCTTATCCCTGCTAGCAAAATTCCGGTATATCTTTGACAATACCCCATGGGTTGCTCTGGCAGCCTATGTGAATTGCTTAGAAAACTTCATATCTGACTGCACAATTACCCCCATTCTCCAATACCCTGAGTATAGTACCGCATACTATACGTTACTCGGGTTCCTGCTACTCATATGTAGTGATTTGCATTTGTCAATCCTAAACTTCAGTTTTCACCTCCTTTTCCCCATTCTTGCTACGGTATACGCTTAACTGATAACAGAAAGGTTGTTCTGTTGCATTTATATCCAAAGCTGTGGTCATGTGGCTTGAAGCGTTGTGGGACAAACCATTTGTGTGCACAGCAGGGGGTGTAACTAATAAAGTGGCAGCACAGTGCATGTCTACATGTCTTATAATCAAGGCATTTTAGTGTAACTTTAAGAAGCAGCACCCCATTCATCAGCGTCACGAGCCGCTACTGATATGCATCTCTACTATAATATTGAATGATTGCATGAAGATAAGTTTAGAGGGCCCGAATGAGTTATCGGAAAAATTAATAAATGAAGGGATTGATACACATGCAAAGCAAAAAGCAAAAGAAGAATAAGATTATTACAATATAGTACTTGCATGTTTGATTATATAATTTGTATAATTTTTTTTTTTGAAAATTTTAATCGGTGATTTTCATATTATTAAACTGTGATTATTATCAGTAATGTGGTTTTTGTGAACTGACTATCAGTATTTAGATATTAAATAATAAATATTCCCTTTTGTTATCTCATATTCTCTTATAACATTCATAAATATGCATAATCTGTATATTTATATATATATACATATATATATACACACACACACACACACATGTATATTGTGTTTTTAAATTATTATTATAAATATCTAAATGATTATTTTCAATTTATCACTTGCTAAGTTAATGCTATTGCCGTGTGGCAATTGGACATTATACGTTCTTGATATATTATAGTTTGATTGTTTAAACTACTTAAATTTTCTGGTATTTATATATACACACACTGAGTGATCACTGAATTATGACCACCTACCTAATACTTCGTAGGGCCTCCTTTTGTCCTCAGTAGAGCAGCCATCCGACGTGGCATTGATTCAACAATATGTCGGAAGCGTTCGGAAGGGATGGCCAACCAAGCTGTGTGTATGGGGTCAGCAATGCAGGCGATTAGTGTATCCAGACGCCTGATATCCTTTCCATAGTGTCCCACAAGTGCTCTATGGGATTGATATCGGCGGAGTTCGGAGGCTAATCGATATGCTGGAAGTCAGAACTGTGTTCCTCAAACCATTCCTGCACAACAAGTGCCCGATGGCTCGGCGCATTGTCATCTTGGAAGACGCCATCGCTATTCGGGAAAAAGTGTAACATAGCGGGGTGTACACAGTCAGCAAGCAGTTGACGATAGTGGAGACCACTGATTCGTTGTTCCACATGCACCAGGGCTCCAAGTTCCTGCCAGTGAAACATGCCTCACACCATACAACCGCTTCCACCGGCCTACACATTTGATACCATGCAAGGTGAATCAAGAACCTCATGTTGTTGTGGGACAAATCCGTACACGACCACCCACCGCGTGGAGTAAATAACGTGACTCATCTGACCAGCACACCTTCTTCCAGTCTTCTAACGTCCAACTTGCATGCTCTTTGTACCAGGCGAGTCTTTTACGCCGATGAACCTTGGTTAGGAGAGGATGCCGTAGGGATCGTCTGTTGGTATAGTCCAAACGAGCGAGGGTGCACCGTATGGTCATACCAGATATTGTTCCGGGTTGGCCCCATGTTGTATTGGGTAGTCAACTCTTGAACAGTGCTACGCCTGTACGAGTTGTCGGATCTGGCGCTCATCTCTAACATCAACCTTTCGTTGACCTTTGCAGTTTTGCCGTCGGATCGTTGTTTGACCATTTTGACGCCAGTCCTGGTACACTTTAACTACAGAGGCTCTCGAACACCCCACCAGTTCAGCCGTTTGGGAAATCGAGGCACCAGCTTCTCGAGCACCCACAAAGGCCGATAAATCCTTCCTTTTACCCATCACGCTCGGAATTTTACTGCCTACTGAACCACTGACACCTACGTGGGTGGGTTGACTAACTCCGCACTCTCGTACCTCACGTGGTCAACGGGTCGCATTCAATTTTCATAGGGGTTGTCATAATTCAGTGATTACTCAGTGTGTGTGTATATATATATATATATATATATGCTTAAATTTATATTTATGGCAGAAATATACAGATTTGTTTGTAATATATACATGTTGCAAATATTAAATAATAATAAAAATATACCACTTCCCCCGGAAGTTTACATTCTCCCCCTCCTGTGCAAACGCTCTGGATTCAGCACTGTAACAGCGTAACCACTCAAATCCATCAGTGATTTACACAAGAGTGCTACTTATTGGGATGAGATAAAATCAAATACTGCAAACTTGGTTCTGCAGTTTATTGTATGTTTGGCATAATGATTTTATCCTACAATCTGCAGGGTACAATTCTAATTTTGAGGATCATTCTCCAATATGTAATTGCTACGATAGTCAGAAGCAAAACTGGTTGTACGAGTAAGACTATAGGGGTGTTATGTGCTATTGTCTAATACGAATTCATCTTTTGGTAATGATATTTTCAGTAGCCACAAGATCAATAAGCTCGATGCGATTATCCAAACTAACTAGGAATTTCCAAATTCAGGTAAATCAGTCTGTTCGAAAGCAAATCGAATTGACTTGCTTCCCAGTTGGCTGAATCTATCACTTTTAAACAAAATTTTAAAAGCGATTCCGCTTCTCTCTTTTTTTTTATGTCTGAAATTATTTGTTTTCCCACTCCATGTTTGGTCGCCTGGTTGGTACCATTTACCGGCCAACTAACGCTTTTCTTCAATTATATAAATTCTGTGTTGCATGGATAGCCTTTTCGTTGCTATCAAAATGTAAAAATAAATGTTTACCTTTCGTTACTATCAAATGGGCTACGCAACGCGTGTAGATCATCCAACAACGTCTACAGAGATTACAGTTGGGTACGTTTAGCTTAACGTCACGTCCTTCAAAATATGTTCGGACTTAAAATAAGTAAAATATAAAGATAAGTTATACACCCAAGTTTACACGAAAGTAAACTTTCTCATCTCGCGCACAAATTTCCGCACAACCAGAAATCTGAACGTCAACAAATTCCGTATTGTAATTTATTTAAAGAAGCAAATTTAAACTATATTTTAATAAACATTTTACGTTTTTTTTAAGTTATATCAACGTGTTTAAAAAATGTATTGAATATAATATGTGTAATTGAAATTTAAGTATTCAACAGCGAAATTCTAACAATTTTTATTAAATTAATTAATTTAAAAAATAAAGGTAAACGTTTAATATGCCTTAGCCGAGTGGGCAGGCGCGGGTGCATAAGTCACGTGCATTGAGTGACCGGGGTTCAAAATACTGCTAAATACGGTGCTGTTTCTTGTATTCTGTCTATTTGTGTATAAACAGAAAACCCGGAGTATAAACAGAAAACTTATTTTTTTTTTATTATGATAATCGTATTGGTAAAGATAAAGATAAAACTAAAAAGAACTAAAACCTGGTTTGTTTTGCATTTAACCTAAAGCATGGCTGGATAAAGAGCGATAACGTTATGATAACTTTATTCAAAGCATTAAATCAAAAACAAATTAAAACACTACACTCCGAAACAAATATTGTATTGCTCTAGCCAAGTTCCTAGAAAACTTCTCTAGCCTTTTTACCAGTTTTTTTAGAAGAGAAGTTTTTTACCATGTATGAAACGAAGTAATTCACCCCATAATACAAAACAAACAAATTAAGAACCACTTACAAACATCTTCAAGACGCCTGATCAGTGTGAAGAGGAAAAGACCAAACCCTCCAATATATGACAGCACGAGAAAACAAATGGCCCTCAGTCCCCAGCAGCTTTCGCTCTCCCTCTTACGGCACCGAGGGGATCAGAGTATTATTATTATTATTTATTATTATCTTTATTTTCTCCTAAGAGACACCCGCTTACAGGCTATTAACCAGGGGGTGCACATTCATATATACAAATATAATTTATATACATAATTATCTATTTATAATTTATACAAATCAGTCTTTATAAATTATACAAATTATACAATGTCTAAATTATACATTTTCTAAATCATACATTGTCTGATTAATTATATTATACACATCATTGCCTTATTTTACATGACAGGCAGATAGAAAGAGAGCACAAGCATAATTTACAATTTTACAAGGAATTAGAGAATGTTCACATCTACAGCACTATTTACAGCGAGTTCACAAAAAGACAAGACGTCCAATATAAACATAACAGGAGCAAAAACAGTCCCGACCAGTTCATTTTCTTCATTTCCTGCATTCTCTTTTGTTTCCCTCTGTCGGCATCACTCAACATTTATAGGTGGAGTAATGCCTTTTGAAACACTTCAGTCCTGTATATCTTCTCTGCGCAAAGCCTTTCTGGGTCTGCTTGAAGATCGTTGAACATTTTAATAGTGTTCAAAGGAAAAAATCGCCGAAGGCTTTCCAGCTGTGTGAGCGCGCTACTGATTGGAAGGGATGTTGTTCTATTCGCCCACCTTTGCGTCATGTGGGGCCGAGTCAGCAGGTGGTCAGTTTTCGGCGAGTCGACTCTTCCGGTCAGTAGTTTTGCAAGCGTGAGGATGTTCTTGGTGACAATAATGTGAGACCAAGGCGTGACATCCAAGTTGGCATATAAAATGGTTCTTGAGATTGTAAATGGCTTCGTAGTGATCCTGTTTAACCATCTCAGCATCCAGTACTCTAAACCCAGGAAAGCCTTGATGGTAGCAACTGGGGCAGAAGACCAAATCTGAGATGCGTAGAGAGGGATGGGGATGACGCATCTTAAAATATATTGTTTAACAAGGTCAGGGTTCCTGATACCTACTAGTTCTTGTCTGGAGGTCCATAGCGCTGCGTAAGTTTTCTTCTTTACATGTCCGAAATGGGGCGTGAAGTTTAGGTTTTCGTCCCTTTTCAGACCAAGATCAATATGTGTCCTGACTTTTTCGACCACACTGCCATTTACGCGTATCGATATGTGGTTTTTTAATACCTTGTTGGTGAAAACCATTTGGGCTGTCTTGTGTTCATTTAGTCGGAGCCCCATGCAATTAAGGTATTCTTGCAACTCGGCGATTTTGGAGTTTGCTTCGTTGTTGCATTGTAAAGATGTGTTTTGGTCATTCGAGGTGAAGAAATATTTCAAGTCGTCTGCATATACGACAAAGTGCTTTTGATTTTGGGTCAGGAAGGGATGCAGTGCTGTTGCGAAGAGAGTAGCAGTAGAGAGTGTTAGTAGAAGCAGAGGGTGCTAAGAATCTCTGGGTACGACCAGGCTGCCATGCACGGAAACTGAACTTGGCCTGTTATAACGTAAGATCACTCATCGGTGAAGACAGGATATTAGAGATGGAAAAGGAATTATAAAATGTGAATTGGAATATCATCGGTTTGGCTGAAACAAGAAGAAGAAATGAATCACTTATAAGTTTATCAAGTGGAAATCTGCTGTACACCAATGGAAACAGTGAAAGGAATGAAGGTGGAGTTGGGTTTCTGGTCCATAAAGATTTTAAAAACAACATTTTGGAATTCAAAAGTACATCACCAAGGGTGTCAAGACTAATACTCAAGATTTCTAAGAGGTACAAGCAAAAGATAATAATGATTTATGCACCAACATCGAGCCATGATGATGAAGAGGTTGAAGAAATGTACACCGAAATTGAGAGTCTTCTAGATGAGCAGAAAACCCACTAAACTATTATTATGGGGGACTTCAATGCTAAGGTTGGAAAAAGACAAAACAGTGCAGAAAGGGGAACTATAGGAAATTTTGGAATTGGTGTGAAAGAAATGAAAGAGGTGAAAGACTCAGAATCTCAAGGACTGTCAGTAATGAACACTTTTTTCAAGAAAAGGGTGAACAGAAAGTGGACATGGAAGAGTCCAAATGGATTAACTACTAATGAAATCGACTTCATCCTCACTAACAGAAAATATATTGTGAATGATGTTACCGTCCTGAATAAGGTAAATGTTGGAAGTGATCACAGAATGGTAAGATGTACGTACACTTGCAATAGATGTAGGAAAGGAAAGGAAAAAACTGACTCGAGTAAATAATACAAAGGTCTTTGAAATAACAGAGGAGGAGAAAAAGCAGTATGTACTGGAACTTAAGATCAAGTTTGAGCTTCTGCAGACTGCTGAGGACCAAGATATCGACGAGGAATATTACAACTTTCTGAAAGCGATAAAGCCCAAAAAACCTATAGGGAAACAGAAATCCAAAGAAGAAAAAATTAGTCAAGAAACACTTGTCATGATGAACCAAAGACGACATACGAAGAGCAAGAAAAACACTGACAGGGAGAAAATTGAGTATACTGAGTTATGCAAAGCCATTAGAAAGAGACTCAGAGAGGACATAAGAAGATTTAACACAAGAAAAGTAGAACAAGCATTAAGGGAAAACAAAGGATTTAAATCAGCAGCTATGAGTAGTAATACAGAAACACAAATGATACTGAAACTGAAGAATAGCGATGGTGTACTTATAAACAGCAGAGAAGGCATAATTCAAATAGCAGAAGACTACTATAGAGAATTATACAAGGAGCAGGGGAATGATGCCAGCAGTGGGGCAGATGGATTGCAAAGTAGCAAAACATACGACATACCCGATATTCTTCCTGATGAGGTAGAACATGCATTGAAGAAAATGAAGAATCAGAAAGACCCGGAGTAAGATGAAGTTACTGTAGAGTTGTTAAAATTGGGAGGAAGAGACATAACACAGAAACTGGCAAGCCTCTTCACAAAGTGCAATAAAAAAGGTGTGGTGCCTAAGCAGTGGAATAATGCAATCATAGTTTTGCTGCATGAGAAAGGAGATAAATCAAAAATTGGAAATTATAGACCAATTAGCTTGTTATCCCACATCTACAAGTTGTTCACAAGGGTCATTACTAACAGATTAGAAAGAATACTTGATGAGAATCAACCGAAAGAGCAAGCTGGCTTTAGGACAGGATTCTCAACTATGGATCACCTTCACGTAATATCACAGCTAATGGAGAAAGCAAATGAATATAAAACACCATTATGCCTGGCATTTGTGGATTATGAAAAGGCATTTGACTCCATACAGCATAAGGCAATGTTTCGGGCACTGGAAAGACAAGGCATAGATACCCCATATATTATGATTTTGAAGAAAATATATGAGAGTGCTACCTCCTTTATGAGACTAGACAAAGACAGTAGGCAATTTAAAATCGAGAAAGGAGTTCGACAAGGAGACACAATATCTCCGAAGCTGTTTACTGCTGCCCTTGAGCAAGCTTTCAGAAGATTAGACTGATCGCACAAAGGAGTCAATGTGAACAGAGAGTACCTAAACCATTTACGATTTGCAGATGACATTGTGATCATAAGCCACGATCCCAAAGAATTAGAGGAAAATCTTAATCAGTTATGCACAGTTAGTAAGGATTTTGGACTAAAGATGAATATGACTAAAACAAAAGTAATGATGAACAATTATGCCACAGAAAGGGAAATAATGATTGAAGGAGCAGTAATTGAAAAGGTGGAGTCATATACTTATCTGGAACAAGTTATTAGTTAATAATGATAAATGGCTGGAAGTCAAGAGAAGAATAAGTTTTGGATGGATAGCATTCAGGAAATATAGTCACATACTGAAGAGCAATATTCCAGTTTGTCTGAAACGTAAAATAATGAATCAATGTATACTCCCCACCATGACTTATGGAAGTAAAACTTGGGCACTCACCAAAAGAATGGAAGAGAAGCTGAGAACTACACAGAGAATTATATTGGGAATCAGACTGTTGGATAAGAAACACATGGATTAGGCAGCAAACTCAAGTAAAGGACATTCTTATCAAAACTAAAGAACTAAAATGGTCTTGGGCAGGACACATAGCTCGAAGACATGATGACAGATGGACTAAGAAAATAACAGAATGGTATCCAAGAGGAGCTAGAAGAAAATCTGGAAGACAAAGGCGGAGATGGACAGATGAAATTCATGAGTTTGTGGGTAGGTACCTTAGTCAAGCCCTCCAGAGACAGATGGGCCAGACCACTGGTTAAAAATGATGCAAGGAATCGGGCTCAATAGCAATCAAGAAAACTACCCCCAGCTGGGAATGCAGAACATCACATCCACCTGTTTGTACAAAACGTGAGGAGTATCTCAAATAAGCTCCACACCCTACAAACGATGATGATGTACGAGGACCTGGATTTCATTTGCCTAATCGAAACCTGGTTGGGAAATGAAAAACAGTTAGATCGGCTAACTGCGGCAGCAAACTGCAAATGTGTGGGAACCGGAAGAACAGATAGGCGAGGAGGGGGAGTTATAATTTGCTATCAAAATAAATACCAGCCTATAAGAGAACGAAAAACCAATTCAAATAATTTTGAAGGGATTTGCGTTACCTTTTCAAAAGAGCACGTGAAAATACAGTTATGCATCATATACCTCCCACCTGAGCACACAACGGAGACAAGAAACGAACTCTATGCTTGGCTTGCTGCAAATCTAAAGCCATCAGTCGACACAATAATAGCGGGAGATTTTAATTTGCCTTTTCCGAAACACAGGGAGGCCAAGAAAGAGCTGGATGCGACATTGGGTGCACTGCACTTAACGCAGCTTCCGACACCAGTGACAAGGGGAATGCAGCAACTTGACCTGTTGTATCATAGTTCCTTAGACATAAGGCTAGCGCAAAACTGCATAAAATTTAAGTCGGACCACAATCCCATTGAAATAGAAGCAGCACTGAAGATACACAAATACGAGCAGGGTAACCGCACGAACTGGGAAAAGCAAAGTAAGTATCTTTTCTCCGTGAAGTATATTAATGCAGAGGTCATTCTCAGTCACCTGACTAGTTACAACTGGAATGACCTGAAAGAAAAGCCAGTAGACGAAGCTTTAGAAATGATCACTAAAAAGCTATACCAAACAGCATTGGAAGGAGCAGCAAAAGAAATCAAAATATCTGAGAGAACAAAAGAATGGTTTAACCCACAACTGAAAGCAAGTTTCCTCAGGAAGCAAAAACTGTATAGAAAATGGCAAAGAACGGGTCATCCTGCCGATCACATTCGTTATAAGAAAGAAAGAGCACATTTCATCAAAGCAAAACGACAGGCACACTGCAGTGTTGTTCATAATAAACTAAAAAGAGCAAAAAGAATTACTAGCAATAGAAATAGCACAGAGAATATGACCGAATGCATTTTCAAGGAATGGGCTAATAACACTTTTAGTAACCTGCATGGACTGAATCAAATTGAGAACACTGATAATGGTAACAAAATTTTTGAATTCCTGAAAGATTTAACCAAGCGAAACCATTCGGCAATAGAGGAACCAACAAGACCTCCTTTGAGTGAAATACAAATCACCAAAGAGAGCGTAATGAAAGCAATCAACGATCTGCCCAATAAGGCCACTGTTGGACCAGACAAATTTCCAATGTTCATCCTTAAGATAAGTAGCCCATTTATAATAGATCTATTACTGCACATCTATCAGGAAATCATTAGGTCAGGAGCTTTCCCGCAAGCCTGGAAAAATTACATTGTAACCCCAATACCAAAGATTAAACACCCAAAATTGGCTAAGGATTACAGACCAATTTCTGTCAGTTGCACCCTACAGAAGGTATTCGAAAAAGCACTGCTTCCCACCATCAATCAACACTGCTTCAGCCATAGACCACCACATTTGCACTCAGTTATTTCGGGTAGATCAACAATAACAAACTTACTGGAAACCCTTTTTCGCGTGCAGAAAGCACTAAATGAGAAAAAGCAAATCGATATTATTTTTTTGGATATCTCCGCAGCCTACGACAACGTCTCAATTCCAGCGCTCATTGCGATTTTAAAGAATTATTTTAATGTAAGAGGAAATTTGTTAACTATAATAACCAGCCTGCTAGAACATAGAAAACTTATTGTTAAGCACCAAAAGCTACAATCTTGCTTTACCATCTCGCGAGGAGTGCCACAAGGGGGAGTTCTTTCGGCTACTCTCTTCGCGGCCGCCCTGGAGCCGTTTCTTGCACGGTACTACAATTTTATAACATATGCTGACGATGTAAAATTCTTCATCACTTCCAAAGACCATGAATCAGCAGAAGGTATTTGTCAGATGGCAAATAGCACAATCAGAGAATTTGAGAGCTACCTGGATTGCATCGGGCTCCGTATTAATGCGCAGAAGTCTGCCCAAATGACCATAACTTGCAAGCAGAATAAAAATGACATCTCGATCTCTGTGAACGGGTCTAATGTGGTAAAAGTGCACTCTCACCTGGACCTGGGTCTTAAGTGGGATGACAGACTCACCTTTGCTCAACACTTCGCCCATATGAAGACAAAAATATTCGCCGCTTTATGGGCTACCAGACAGGAACTGGTAGGAATTAGGGATCCTCAGCTAGCGACCAAGTACATTTTAATGTGTGTCCTGCCAATTGCAATGTATGCCTCGCAAATCTGGTCTTCAGCTCCAGATTCACATTATAAGTCCGTCCTTGGGATCGAGTACTGGTTCTTGCGATGGCTTAACAGAGTTGCTGGCCACCCTTTTACTATCTCAAGGGCCATTCTCTACTCGAACCTTAACATCACACCCTGGATGCAGCGGACAATTAACAGGAACATACACACTCTCGCACAAATGCTCACAGGCAGAGTGGATGCTCCAGTCCTGGATAATATTCTAGTCAAACCGCGTGCCACTGCTAGACGTTGCGGAGAAGTAAATAATCCACTGCGTTCAGTCCTGAACAATCTTAGTAGCCTGCAAAGATTCTTCCCATCAAATGCAGCGAAAATATTTAACTCACTACACATAGATGCCGAAAAACTGTGTGAGGATGCAACATACCGGAAAGAGATCTTCCAGGATTCGTATAGACTTACCAAAATATGAATCGGCTGCAAAGTACCAAAGAATTTAGAGTAAAAGAGAAACTTTCTGCTTTAAGAACAATAATAATTTGTTGACTGTAAAAATATACCTTCTGTAACAGTTATGTTAATATGTAATTTATAGATGGAATTATTAGTGAATTGTAAATATATCAGTTGTATAATGTATGTACAGAATCATCAATGTGTAAATACTGTATATATTAAACATAAAATGTGTATATAATATTTCGGGACGAGACTACGTGTTCAGTATATGTAACCCACTGCACGTAGTATCTCGTACCCTGATATGTACTTAGCACCCTCCTGGCACTTTGCCGTCCCGGGGTGGTTTCCTTATGGAAATAAACGGATAATAATAATAATAATAATAATAAATGAATGGCCAGTGCTCAAAAAGAAGAAACTGGAAAGTTGCTGGAGAGGCCTTCATCCTGCAGTGGATTGAAATGGCTGATGATGATGATAATGACGATACAAACATTTTTCGAATGTGCACGCATACGAAAAAAATATGCGCATGAAATGGACATGCGCACGCGCATACGAAAATGTACAAGCACACGCGCGTACGAAAATAGAGATGCGCACGTGCATGTCTATTTTTCGCATGCGCATGCGAAAATAAATATGCGCACCGGCATACGAAAATAGACATGCGCACGCGCATACGAAAATAGATACGAAACGAAAACGGGCATGCGCATGTTCATTTTCGCATACGCATGCCCGAAATAGACATGCGCACGCGCGTACGAAAATAGATATGCGCAAGCGCATACGAAAATAGACATGCGCACGCGCATACGAAAATGAATATGCGCATGCGCACACGGAAATAGACATGCGCACGCACACGAAAATAGACATGCGCACGCGCATACGGATATAGACATGCGCACGCGTATACGAAAATGCACATGCGCACGCGCATAGAAAATGGACATGCGCACACGAAAATAAACATGCGCATGCGCATACGAAAATAAACATGTTGGCCAACGGAAGTATTGTATCGTATTGATACAATCAGCCACGTGCATACAAAATTTGATATGCGCACGCCCATATGAAAGTGGGCGTGCGCACGCTCATACAAAACTAGATATGCGCACGTGCATACGAAAATAGACATGCGCACGCGCATACGAAAATGAATATGCGCATGCGCACACAGAAATTAATATGCGCATACGGAAATAGACATGCGCACGCACATACGAAAATAGACATGCGCACGCGCATACGGATATAAACATGCGCACGCGCATACGAAAATGGACATGCGCACGCGCATACGAAAATGGACATGCGCACGCGCATACGAAAATGAATATGCGCATGCGCACACGGAAATGAATATGCGCATGCGCATACGGAAATAGACATGCGCACACACATACGAAAATAGACATGCGCACGCGCATACGAAAATGAATATGCGCATGCGCATACGGAAATAGACATGCGCACGCGCATACGGATATAGACATGCGCATGCGCATACGAAAATGGACATGCGCACGCGCATACGAAAATGGACATGCGCACGCGCATACGAAAATGAATATGCGCATGCGCATACGGAAATAGACATGCGCACGCGCATACGAAAATAGACATGCGCATGCGCATACGGATATAGACATGCGCACGCGCATACGAAAATGAATATGCGCATGCGCATACGGTAATAGACATGCGCACGCGCATACGGATATAGACATGCGCACGCGCATACGAAAATGGACACGCGCACACGGATATAGATGCGCACGCGCATACGAAAATGGACATAGTGTGCATAGTATTAGGGTCAGGCGCCACCTGTGGTTTACCACATCTGCGCCATATGTTCGCTGTGAAGGAATACAGTACTACTGTAAATGCCAGAAAAGTGTTGTGTGCTGTATATGACATATTGCGTTAGGTTCTGTTGTGTGTCCTGGCATTTGGCCGCAGGGCCCCTAGTGGGACTCCACGTTGCCCGCACACACCACTAGGAGGTAGCCAGTCTGCCCATTATTCTCTGGCTTGTCTCCGCCAGGGTCGCCAGAGCTTCCTGGACGGAGACAAAAAAAAAAAAAAAAAAAGAAAGGTAGAGTCGGGGAAGTACAGAGCGTACGCAAGAAAGGAGGGTATAGCTAGAAATATGGAGGATGTAGGCGAAGGTATCCTCCAGGTTATCAATGGAGCAATAAGTGCCATCAGTTGAAAGGGGAACCCGGGAAGGACGATAAATAAGACAGCAAGAGAGCCGTGTGCAAGTTGCTACTGAAGAATGAGGTGGTCCATACGCCAGTTGATCCTATCCAGGTTAAGATCGGTTTTGCCAGTTAGGTTATTATTATTATTATTATTATTATTATTATCCGTTTATTTCCATAAGGATACCACCCCGGGACGGCAAAGTGCCAGGAGGGTGCTAAGTACATATCAGGGTACGAGATACTACGTGCAGTGGGTTACATATACTGAACACGTAGTCTCGTCCCGAAATATTATATACACATTTTATGTTGAATATATACAGTATTTACACATTGATGATTCTGTACATACATTATACAACTGATATATTTACAATTCACTAATAATTCCATCTATAAATTAGGATCAGATGTTTGGGTTGTTCCTATTTTGTGTTGGCAATAGGGTGCTCCGTCTTGTGAAGAGGGCTTGTGCAAACTTGGTAAACTCATAGTAGTAGTTTTCTTCTGTGATGAATAAGTGTTCATTTCCTTGAGGGTTATCTTGGATACGAGTAAACAGGATGCTGCGGAGGTCCTCATAGTGTTGACAGGTATATACTAGATGGTTCCAGTCTTCTATTTCACCACATGCACAGTAGGGGTTGTCAATGATTCCCATGGATGTTAACTTATGGTTTATTGATCCGTGTCCAGTGATGAGGTAGGTGGTATGAAGACCAGGAGAAAACCAAGTTGGAGATTTAGGAAATATGGCATTCACATACGGTATAAATTTCTTGGTGATTGGGCCCTTGTCGGTAGCAGTCCATCTGTCCTGCCAGGTCTGAAGTAGTAGAATGGCAATTTTTTTCTTTTCCTGCCTGATTTCATTCAGGTTATTGATGGAGTGTCCAAGGATCGTTGCTGGTATACCCCTGGATGGACAGTAGTGGAGGGACACGCGCTCACGAAAATAAACATGCGCATGCGCACACGAAAATAAACATGCGCATGCGCATACGAAAATAAACATGTTCTATAGTCGGCCAATGGAAGTATTGTATCGTATTGATACAATCAGCCAGCACGCGCATACGAAAATGCACATGTGCACGCGCATACCTTACCGAAGGCGAAGCAGAACACTTTGTTATTAGGCTGAGGCTGCACCAGCCGAAAAAAAAATTTCTGAATTACCTGAGAGAGAGAGAGAGAAGTTGTTTGTTGTAGTTTATTTCAGGCGCAGTGTTGAACGTAGTGTGCATAGTATTAGGGTCAGGCGCCACCTGTGGTTTCCCACATCTGCGCCATATGTTCGCTGTGAAGGAATACAGTACTACTGTAAATGCCAGAAAAGTGTTGTGTGTTGTATATGACATATTGTGTTAGGTTCTGTTGTGTGTCCTGGCATTTGGCCGCAGGGCCCCTAGTGGGACTCCACGTTGCCCGCACACACCACTAGGAGGTAGCCAGTCTGCCCATTATTCTCTGGCTTGTCTCCGCCAGGGTCGCCAGAGCTTCCTGGACGGAGACAAAAAAAAAAAAAAAAAAAGGTAGAGTCGGGGAAGTACAGAGTGTACGCAAGAAAGGAGGGTATAGCTAGAAATATGGAGGATGTAGGCGAAGGTATCCTCCAGGTTATCAATGGAGCAATAAGCGCCATCAGTTCAGTTGAAAGGGGAACCCGGGAAGGACGATAAATAAGACACAGCAAGAGAGCCGTGTGCAAGTTGCCACTGAGGAATGAGGTGGTCCATACGCCAGTTGATCCTATCCAGGTTAAGATCGGTTGGCCAGTTAGGTTAGGATCAGATGTTTGGGTTGTTCCTATTTTGTGTTGGCAATAGGGTGCTCCGTCTTGTGAAGAGGGCTTGTGCAAACTTGGTAAACTCATAGTAGTAGTTTTCTTCTGTGATGAAAAAGTGTTCATTTCCTTGAGGGTTATCTTGTATACGAGTAAACAGGATGCTGCGGAGGTCCTCGTAGTGTTGACAGGTATATACTAGATGGTTCCAGTCTTTTATTTCACCACATGCACAGTAGGGGTTGTCAATGATTCCCATGGATGTTAATTTATGGTTTATTGATCCGTGTCCAGTAATGAGGTAGGTGGTATAAAGACCAGGAGAAAACCAAGTGGGAGATTTAGGAAATACGGCATTCACATACGGTATAAATTTCTTGGTGGGAGGCTGTTCAACACTGCTCAAAAAAAAAAAAAAAAAAAAAACCTCGGAAGACCAAAAATCTGCCAGCTACTGCAACCAAAGGCCAAAGCCAAAATAAAAGAACTACAAAAATACTTCGACCCTATCGGGGTATCTAGGTTGAGCAGTGTTGAGCAGTGTTTTTGTTTTAGTCATTAATCTCTAGGTTATGACTAAAACAAAGCAGTGACTAAAGCAGTGTTGAACTGCTCAACCTAGAGATGATGACGCAGTGTTGAACAGCCTCCGGCTGTTCAACACTGCTCAACCTAGATACCACGAGGTGGGAGCACTCACGATCGTCCAACAATGGAAAGGAAGGATCGCTCATTGCTGCGTCCAGCGGGAATTGTCAATAACTAACTGTTTTTGTTCTATAGTCGAACAACGGAAGTATTGTATCGTACTGATACAATCATCCAAAAAATTATAAAGAATAAAACAGGGGTGGCCAACGAGTCGATCGTGCATTTAATTTCGGTCGATCACAACGAAAATTTTAAATATACAGTCATCTTCGATTTGTACACCTTGTGCACAAATGAAATTTTTGAGATGGTAGATCGCGACACATTTTGAAGGAAAAAAATAGATCGCATCACATATTAAGTTGGCCACTCCTGCAATAAAATATTACCTGAGGAAGATGCAGGCGATTTGGCATCATTACTGGTCAGATCATCACCAGACGAATTCTTAAGCGCATCTTTCTCGGAAATCAAAACAGTATAACTGCACAAATTATTAATATAACTCGAATTGGAGCTCATTCGTAGGCTGCCACACACTATACGCGCACGCACCGCAGCAGTGGTAGTGGACAGTTGCTCTAATGCTTTCGGGAGCTGAAGACCAGATTTGTGACTCGTATATAGGAATAGGGATAACACATCTATTAATATACTGAATCATTAAATTGGGGTTTCTAATACCGGTTAGCTCCTCCCTGGTTGCCCAGAGCGCCGCGTATGCGCTACGTACCAAGTCCTTGTGGGACTTGGTACGTAGCGCACATGTTCCCGTTTGTTATTGTGATTTGTCTGCGCAGCATCTCTTCGTTAAAAAATGGAGGACATTTCCCGTAATAAATTTTCTGTTTATACTCCGGCACGACAACCAAGTCGGTAGAGTTTACAATAAATCGTCAATACAAATATTTATCGTATTTAGTAGTCACGGGCTTGAACTCCGGTCCATTCAAGGAACGCGTGCTATGCACTCTCGCTCCTGACCACTCGGTTACGTCAGACCTAAATAATGAGGAAGTAGTCCCTCAGAATAACTATTAGAACTGGGATGGATACGTTGTCGAATGCGGTTGCCACATCTAGAAAAACAACATCCAGTTGCTGCTTGTTATTTAGCGCTTGCTGAATCCTTAGTAGAGTTCCCATGAGGTTGGTGATGATCGATCTCTGAGGAAGTACTGAGTGCAGGTATTCAGGTCTGTGTTTGAAGCAATGTTGGATGTGATGTCCAGGATTGTTTTTTCGAATATTTTTTGCAAAGAGCATCCAACAGCGATTGGTCTCAAGTCTTTTACAGATTTAGGGTTTTTTTATTTTGGGGATAGGTTTTACCTAATAGCTTTTCCACAGCTTCGGGAAATCCTCTTCCATTATTTTCTGAAACAGATGTAATAATATATCGATGATGAAACAGCTACAGATTTTAATCATAAAAAGTGGGAATTTGTCTGGCCCGACTGTAGCTTTATTTGGGAGCCAGTTGATTGCTCTTTTTAAGTTGTCTCTGCTAATACTGATTTCCTTCAATTCTTCGTTGTTAGTCACAAATGGATTAGTGTTGATAATGTCTTTAATTTTCTTGATTACATCCTGCATTTTGTTAATGTTATCTTCACTTGTTAACTTGATTTTCCTTGAGGGGTTCTATTATCTAGTGCTGCTGCACCAATTTGTCGTCCAGTGGAAGGAGTGCAATACCAAAGGACAGGAGGCCTCAGGCTGCCCAACCCAGGGGGGAAAAACAAAAGAAAATAAATAAATAAATAAATAAATAGAAAAAAAACAATAATGAAAAATAAAAAAAATAATAATAAAAATAAATAAATAAAAAATTCTATGTATAGTTAATAAGGCATAGTATATGTAATTTTTTTTTTTTTTTTATGAAAACCCCAAACACGACAGATATCAAAACCTATCGTACCTACTATCGTGCATGGGTTGAAACAAATGGGGAGGGACGGGGGGATGACGGAAACTTTGCTCTGCATACTAAACATGGGTTTCACCGATTGAAGCCTCCAATATTGCACCGGTTGATGAGCGTCATCTACCACATAGAATTTTATGTATTACTTTCTATTAATAATTTATAAACTAAACGCAATAATTTACATATTTCCTAGACTGTATGTCATCGTTACCACGTATCTGCAATGTATAAAATTTTGCGAACATTCAATACTAGTTGATAGAACACCACTTAACAGTGCTGTACAGCAGTATGTATTTGGTTTTTTAGGCGCTTCCATTGCTGAATTTTGTTTCCATTTCTATTTATACCTAATACAAAAAAATATGTATATACAATCTTATATATATATATTATTATTAATATTAGCCATATGGTGCAAGGAAGCCTGGGGCTTATGCTGCATCGGCCAAAAATAAAAATTTCCCTATTACCCTGAGAGAGAGAGAGAGAGAGAATCACCAAGAAATTTCCACCAAGGGAAGAATGATGATATCCAGTTCAGGACCCTGGGCATGCCAAGCCCATACTCACCAGATGTGAGCTCCTGGTAGCTAATACAATTTACACTTTATAAAAACGACAGTTTAGGGAATTATATAGCGAAAATTTGAACTTCCGAGGTCGTGGAATGAATTACCAAAAAACAGTGTTATTGAGTTCACATTACGATATTTTCGCGATTCGATGGTAACAGATTAAATATCGTAAAGCGGGGTACACTGTATTGCATAACTACGCGCGTGGTTTGAAATGCGGTATTTATGAATGCTTAACATTCATTTTTTGCAATTAATGTTCATATTTTTGATTTTGTTGATACTTGATACTTAAAAAAAAAAAAAAAATTCGTAAACCCAGGAACTCGTAAAGCGAGAACTGCTTGTATATATATATAACCCCTGGGATTAAAATAAATAAAATACATGACAGTAGCATGACAAACCAGTAAAGCAAAAATACAAATTAACCATACATAAAAAAAAAATAAAAGAAAAGAAAAGAAAGGGGGGGAGTGAAGAAAAAGGGTATCGCAGAAGAAACGCTCCTAAAATAATTTAGAAAGGTCGACATGCACAATACCAAAATATGTTTTAAAAAATGCCAATTAATTGAAAATTTAGCGGCGCCCTCTGATGGCACCATGTCCAAATTATGTGAAATATCACTAAAAAGGAAACAAACACTATCTACAACACTGGACCAACAAAATTAAATAAAATAGACTGATCATTATGCCCCATCTCGACAGAGGTCTACATATCGTCGGCGTCTTGTCGTATATTGATTACAATTATGTAATCAATATATGACAAGATCCAAGACGTAGCCGGAGTGGTCAGAATCGAGAGTGCATATCTGTTTTGAGAAGACGGGTTATAAATGCAAGGAAGAATTTCCAGAGGCACAGATACTTTACAGAAACAGACGTTAGGCGACTAAAAGAAGTCTATTGTCAATTACGCAAGGAATATTTCGAAGCTATTGCGGAAGCCAAAAGCTCCTCATGGCAGAAACTAGTGTCCCATCCTCTTTCTCTCTCTCCCCCCTTTTTTTTTTTTAATTTATTTATTTTTTTTTTTAATCTGTTACTTTATTTTACTTTTTTTTTAAATTAATTTATTTTTTTTATTTTTTATTTATTTTATTTATTTATTTATTTTTATTATCTTTTATTTTTATTTATTTTATTTTATTTTTATTTATTTTATTTATATATATATATATATATATATATATTTTTTTTTTTTTTTTTTTTTTGGCTCCGTCAGGAAGCTCAGGCAACCCTGGCGGAGGCCAGCCAGAGTATAATGGGCAGCCTGGCTCACCTCCCAGTGGTGGTGGCGGGCAACGTGGGGTTCCCTTAGGGGCCTTGCGGCTAAGCAGCCAGAGACAGAACAACAAAACACAGCACAACTCTGTCACAAACCAGACACCACACTTTTTCTGGCTTTTACAGAGATTCTGTAAATTCTTCACAAAGTACCATGGCGCAGATGTGGGAAACCACCGGTGGCGCCTTCCATAAAACACTATGCCACTATGCCACTATGTCCCATACAGGTAATTCTGACCCATGGGGATTAATATACAAAATTTGTCGTGACAAACTAACTCCTGAGATATATAGTTCTGTTTACTCTAACGGAAGTCTGACTACTGATTGGCTCTCCAAGGTTGAAGCTATTATAGAGAGACTTTTCCCTGATGATCACCCAGAGCAAGCTCACACCGAACAAGCTCAGATAAGGTTCGTTAACGGATTTCACAAGGGATCAAATGACACGGAACTATTTAGCCTAGATGAACTTGCACTTGCAATTTCTAAAATCAATCTGTCAAAATGTCCTGGAATGGACTTAGTTGAAAATGCGGCAATCAAAAGATTTCACTAACATTTTCCACATATATTGTTGAATGTATTCAACAAATGTCTATTAGAGGGGACTTTTCAAAATTTTTGGAAGATTGCATTAGTAAAGATGCTCAGAAAGCTTGGAAAATTGGCAACGGAACCCAAGGCATATCGCCCAATATCCCTTCTAGGAAATCTTGGAAAGCTTTATGAGAGATTATTAGCGCCTAGGATGCAGAAGGCTTTGGCTGCAAGTAATATGAGTTCTAATTCACAATTCGGCTTTAAGGGCTCCTCCACTGAAGATGCCATCAGAAATTGGTGAATCTATGTAAAACTACAGACAAAAAATACATGATGGTTGTTTTTATCGACTTTGAGGGCGTTTTCGATACACTCTGGTGGGAGTGCCCTCAGGTCACATCAAGAGGCAGAATGTGATGATTTGCTATATCAGGTATTAGATCTTATTTTTCAAATAGGCAGATAAAAGTCATCTCACAACACTTGGTATTTTCAAAATTCCTTTCCAGAGGATGCCCACAAAGCTCGGTCCTTGGGCCTCTCCTCTGGAATTCTGTTCTAGACCAATGGTTACTAAAAGAAAGTCAAATTTGCAATAAAATAGCGTATCCCGACGATTTAGCGGTATGTATGCATACCAGGCAGGTCAAGACTTTTGCTAGAAACACATGGGAAAGAAATCCTGGATGATTTGCTGGAATGGTCTAGAATAAGCAAATTAAAAATTTCTGAGACGAAAACTAACATGATGATCTTCAACAATAAACTGGATTATAACAGACCTCCTAAACTTCATATCAACAATGTCCAAATTCCTTGTTTCTCAAAATTTTGGTCTCTTAATTGATAAATTTTCTTTTATCCCCCACGTAAAGAACTTAGCTGAAAAGATTAACAAGTTTATGCCAATGTGATTAGGCTCTCAAGAGCTGAATGGGGTATAAAGCACAAAACTTTGGCATTATATTATAAGGCTATATATTTGCCAATTGTAGTATATGCGGCTGCCATATGGTTTCCTAGGGTTACTCACGTCACAGTGAAGGCCAAACTCTTATCATTGCAGAGGAAGATGATATTGGCAACACACAGATGCTGCAGACCAACATCAACCAATGCTCTACAAGTGATCTCAGGTTGTATCCTGATTGACCTTTATGTGGCATACCGAGGCATGATTTCTAACTTAAAGAAAGGTTTGGCAACTCAAATCCTCGACATTGCAAGTAATCCGGCCACAGACATTCGGCAGGAGAAAATTAATCTTTGGACAAAATTCACTGAGAAGTGGAAATACAGATGGCAATCCAGTGAAATGACACCAGGGAGTTCATTGAAGATGTAACGTTTGCTGTAAATAAGCAAGTTATGGGATGGTTTTATCCTTCAATGACAACATCATATTTAATAAATGGACATGGTTCACTGCGGGATAAATTGTGTAAATTTGGATTTGAACCTGACCCTTTGTGTTTTTGTGGGGGCAGTAGAAGATTCGAGGCATGTTCTGCTTTATTGCCCGGCTTATGACGACTGCAGACAAGAACTATTTAACAGCACTCAACCTATTAGGACTGACCTCGATATTTTGATTCAAGATGCCAAGAACTTTGCAGCATTCCAATCCTTTTCTGACAAGGTGTTTAAAAGAAGACACACCTTGTTTACTAATTCTAGAAGTGAACAGTAGTATTGACGGATGTATTCATGAAATTATATTTCTACCTTACAACTGTTAACTTAGAAACTAAATGTTGTGTTCTTAAATTAGTAATAATATAGAATGTATAAAATGGTATTAACTATACATAAATTTTTTTTTTTATTATTCATTTTCTTTTTTTTTATTTTCTTTCTTTATTTATTATTATTTTTTTCCCCTCGGGTTGGGCAGCCTGAGGGCTCCTTTCCTTTGGTATTGCACTCCTTCCACTGGACGACAAATTGGTGCAGCAGCACTAGATAAGTAGACACAGTTACTCTCTCTCAACAGATTTTCCCAGGTGAAGTTCGACTAAACGTCTAGGTGCCACCCAAAACAAGTACATATACACATAGTATATCTTTTATTGTGTTTTATTTCTTGCAAGTGAAGCTGTATAATTAAAATTGTTTCTTACGTAGAAAATGTTTTTATCTATGTATATATATATATATATGTAATAAAAATGTATGTAAATAAAAAAAAATAAAAAAAGCTCCTCACACTATACAATAGATGCTTGAAAACAGGACTTTTCCTAACTGCACGGAAAACAGCAAATTTAAAACTAATACTGAAAAATCCTACCAAAAATCCAGAATTTCCGGATTCGTATCGACCCATCGCACTGCTCCCAGTGGCAAGCAAATTGTTTGAAAGATTACTCCATGTGAGAGTTATAAAACACTACGAAGCAGCAGGGATTACATGCCAGAAACCAGTATGGCTTCAGACCAGGATCCTCAACTGTGGACGCTCTGGGAAACTTGCTAAGGATATTCCAGGATTGTAGACAAAAGTATCTGCTGCACATCTCTGTTGACTTTGCTGGAGCGTTTGATTCACTTTAGTGGCCAAGCGTCCCGGCAAGGTTGAGGGAGGCTGAGGTGCCTCTTAACCTCTACAAAGTAATTGAAAGCTATTTAACGCAAAGAAGAGTGGAAATCAACGTACACTATAAAAAAAATAAGAAGAGAGGTGCACAGAGGATGTCTGCAGGGGTCAGTGCTTGGGCCGCTCCTTTGGACAATGGTCCTCGATGAATTCCTAACAACGGACCTGGGTTCTGTGGCAGCACACGCCTTCGCGGACGACATTGACGGTAGAGGCGGACTCCAGGGCCCAATTGGAGACGCTGGCAAATCAGGCACTGGCGGCTGCAGCAATGGGGATCAAAGAACCAGCTGAAAATATTGTCAGACAAGACCTCATCAATCCTCCTAAAGTGGACTCTACAACTACGACGACCCCCACAAATTAAAATTAACAATCAAATTTGTGAGCCAACTGAAGTATCTGGGCATTATCCTAGATAAAAACCTGACGTTCCAGCCACATCTGAAATACATAAGAAGAAAAATCAGAGGATACTCTGGAATGGTAACCAGAATCACAAGGAAAGATTGGGGACTCAAGAAAAAAAGACTGATGCTTTACTATAAAATAACCTTCCTTCCTTCCAGCAATCACCTACACAGCAGCGGCGTGGTATCCAAAAATGACACTGGTAGTCAACAAAAGAACACTAGAAATGACCCAAAGGACCATACTGCTATCAACGTGTGCTTGCAGCACGGTAAGTACCCCAGCATTGCAGGTACTTGCTGGAGCGCTCCCTCTGGACCTGGAGGCAGTTTGGGCGGGGCTACTGTTTTTGCTGGCCAGGGGAGTGGCCGCTACCCACCAAGGATACACGACTGACCCGGCAGGCAACCTAAAAAACGAAAAAATTAGGCTACAGATCCACCTCCTAGATCTTTGGCAGAGGTGGACAGAGACTACAAAAGGCGAAGTAACAAAAAGATTTCTACCAGACCTCCGGAAAATATACCCAAAGCAGCCACCATGGTACTTCCCAGGGTACCATATGACAACACTATACACCGGACACGGACCCTACAAGGAGAAGCTGTTTGGCTTCAGACTCGTTGAGGACCCAAACTGTATATGTGGGGAAAGCGAAAGCTGGAGCCACATAGTCTATGATTGTCAACACTATGAAGACCTCAGAGGGCTACCAATAACAAGGTTGAGATACCTCCTAAAAGGACAACATAGTAATACTACAATATATATCTATGTCCATATGAGTTCACATGCTCTAACATCAATCTGCTTTGTACTGATAACTAGCAGCAAGGTATATAAACGTGATATATAAACAGGGATACATAAGTTAACAGAAAAAATTCTATGAAGCTAAATTTTGCTACAACATAAATAAACTGGAGCAATTTGGGATTAATGGAAAGGTCCTTCACTGACTCAAGGGCTGGCTAAAAGTTAGTAGGCAGAGTGGTTAAACCAGTGTTGTCCTCTGGGAGGTCATTTTTTGTGCCACATGTTTATTGTCCATAATGACATTGACATGGGAGTGCAGTCGTCAAAATTTGCTGATGATTCAACCAGTACCAAACCATTTTGCTTAAAAATAATTTAGATCAGTTGTACAATGGCAAATGAACTTTAATGCAAAGTGTTTTGCACTTAGGCAACAGAAATCTAGGAGTTACAAGCCTGGAGCAGAGTTAAAAGTAATCCAGGAAGTGTACCCAGATTGGCAAGAGGTGTTATACAAAGAATGGCTTAGAAAGATGCAAACTGCAATCTAAGTAACTAGACATTTTAGGAGGAATCTGACAGAGGTATACAAGGCCATGAAGGGGATCCACAATGGATCAAAAATACATTTTGGGGAGTAATAGAAGGTGGGATATCATAAAGTTTACTTTCATGCAGCGTACTGTAGACTGGAATAAACTGCCTGCTACAGTCATCAAGGTAGAGAGTTTGGTAACATTCTAAATGGAACTGGATAGCCACTTTTTTGGTGATGGGAAAGGTGTGAACAACCAGCTTTTTTTTGTTTTTAGCAGATGCAAATTTCTGCTTTCTTGCATCATAATACTGAACAAGAATGTAGTATTTTGGTTATTCCTCCTACAACACAGTAATCGATTCAGTAATAACTGCAAATGTGTTGACTTGCCTGAAGTTCTACTTCATCCCAATGAGGGTTAAGATAGTGGCTGTGGATAGTCAATGAGGCTTTTGTATGCTCATGTCTCCAAAGCTGGTTGCTACAGGCTGTGCAGCATAACATCATGCATTTTCATGCTGAAACATAAAAGGAGCTAGCCCATACTGCTACCACAGTTTAAGGGCAGAATGTTCTGGTGTGTCATGTACCAAATGGCATTCACTATTCCCGGAATAATGACTAATGATCCAACCCCAGATAGTGACGCCACTAAATTTCGCAGTGGGAGCAACTCTGGTAAATAACATTCTCCAGGCACCCACCAGACCCAAACACCGCCATCAGATCAGCAAACTGTGTACTGTGATTCATCACTCCATGACAGCTTTCCCACATTCCAGGGACCAATTACAATGGGTTGTGCACTCTGTGCTATAATGTTTGGTACGTGTATTGTAGCTTTTTTTTTGTAAAATTCAGTGCTATGCAGCATCCTACAGGTGATCCTTATACTAATATCAGTTCTGGTAGGCATCCTGAATTCCTGGTTGATGAAGTCTGCATATCACTCATCGGAGAGCTCTTAAGTCTCTTCTCATCAATGTCTGCAGTCTACCTATTTTGGATCCAACTTTGAGTATCTGTTATTGAGACAAAGCTAAGAGAAAGAAAATAGCATGAAATAAGTGCAACCCAAAGATGACTGTGAAACATCAGCTGAATGTTTTTTTGCATAAATATCATGGAGTTGTCTAATTTTTAGCACTGAAAAGGTGTTCCAATAATAATTTTGTCACCAGTGAGCTCACTTTTCATTTGAATAGACTAGTACAATGCTGGAGAAACAATGGCATGTGTGCCACCAGTGGAAATATACAAGCAAGCAGTCCCACATATAATTTAGTTTTATACCAATTTTTTTTTTTTTGATTTTTTGCCTTAAAAAATGCTTTTTTATTGACTGTAAGCCACATATGAAAAATCATAAAGTAACAAATTTCTCATCAGAGACAGTCAAGTATTACCTTCAAATAATATAAATTAAGATTTTACTAATTTTAATCAATTTACTAATTTTAATTTTAACCAATATGATTTCTATGGCATACAGAAATCATTATATTTTTGTTAATTAAATGTTGAAACAATCAGTTAAAGAATCAATTAAAGATTTTTATGAAATTAAAAAGACATACCATGTTGAAGAGATAGTTGCAACTGAAAACAGTAATGAAGATGAGGTGCCACTGCCACCTGCACAAGCGAAAATTAAAATAGGAATTAGAAAAATAGAAATTATTTATAGAAAGGACTCATAATACCCATTATTTTTATCAAGTTCTAGCAAGAGCTTATGCTTTTTATGGTACTCACCTAGTGGTGAGTACCATAAAAAGCATAAGCTCTTGCTAGAACTTAATGATGAATGAATTAGAAATATTTCAGAAAAAAATAACCGGAAGCCTGGACTGTGGGGAAAGAAAAGCGACAAGATTTACTGTTTAAAATTGGTGCAACTACTGCTGAAAACAAGCTCAGAGACCAGCACTCCAACTGACTTGTGTGGGAAGGTGAACCCAACAAAAGAAGAAAATCCTAAAAAAAAATAAAAGTAAGGAAGTTTAGGGGAGCCACAGTGACCACTTTTTCAAGAGGCATTAGCCCTGTAGAAATACTCAGATACTTGCATTTCTGTCATGGCTCACTAACAGTAAAAGAACCATGGATATCCCCATGCGAGCAATCAACATAGATACAACAAAAGACAGATCTTAAATATGGTTAACCAATGACTAAGAAAGAATTTTTAAAAAATGCAAATTAGATGCTGATTGTCAAATTGATAAGCCAAAACAAGATGCAAATATGAAACATCTATTAACAAACCTTGTAAATTTAAACAGAAAACTGAATATTATGTAGAAAATTAAATTATTAACCAAACACAGACTTAAAGACAGAAAAAAATGTAAATAAATTAACTAACAAACAAGAATAAGGGCAATCAATCAAAGATGGTGGGGGAACAAAAGAAAGAAAATGAAACAGACCTATTATCCATATCTAAGTTCATTAAATATTGAAAATAAACGTGGTGTCACCAATTAGTCATTTTTATGAAATTAAAAACAATTATTAAAAAACAAATTTTTAAAATTTTCCTTCATGAAAAAAAAAAAAAAAAAAAAAGCTATAAGGGTTGTATATCTAGAAAGCTTTCTTTTACTGCATATAACCGAAGATCCAGATAATCAGTCTATGGTCACTCACCCTTCCCCGCATCAGTGTGGAAGGTGGAGGACCATAGACCACCCGCGTTTAGGATATGAACTTTCCAAACTGATGGATGCGGCAAGGCAGTTCTGTGCTTTGGTTCCTTGGTCACACACATTAAACGAGTCCTAGAGGATTATTTTCACTGGGATTTCATTAGCAATTAGATTCATTAGCCACCGCTGCCAACAAATTAACATGAACTAAAGAACAGAATCAGTTACCACTGATCATGTTAGAGTGGGTGTGGCAGGAACAAACATTACCTGATATGTTACTATACATAAAGATGGTTTTACAGCTCATTCCATTGCTTCTTTAGTCATTTATGCAAAGCTTTTGAAGGTACTGTTTTGTAACGCATCACATTTAACCATGTCCCAAGAGTACAGATTAACATGTGTATACGGATTGAATTTTTGAGTGAAAATCAGGTCAAAATTTATCAATCCATGCAACAAGAAGCTGTGCATGATTTTGAAGTTCTGATGTCCTAAAATGAGAATGTCAAAATTATTTTATAATAATTTCGCATATGAAAATAATTAATAATCATTGTATATAATTATTAATCACAATTATATAATAAAATAATTATTTTGCAAAATGAATTTATAATTATTTTGTGATGTCATTAAGCAAAAATTATTAAACAATAATTCTGTGTTTAACGACAGCAACTATTTTTGAAATGGCTGGGTTAAGAGACAGGCATTTCTTATGGCATATCAGGCTATTTTCAACCAAAGATTTGAAACGAGGTGCATTGCAGCCAAATGCTGTCTACTCTGCCTAGCTTGTGCAATTTTTAGCTAAAAAAAAAGTTATTTCACAAATGCAGTAACTTTTATATCCAAATATGGTTTCATGTAAATTTTTTTCTTTTTGTTTCCCAAATTTGCTAAATTATGATTCTAGACAATTGTCTAATTTGTATCGGCAGAAATCTGGCTCTGCTAATCATCTCTTCTATGCTTCACAACTAGAAGTCACAATGAAATGTCAATCACCAAAAAAAACTTAAAAACCCTGGCTTTCATTCTGTACTTGGTGTGTTTTACAAAGTTACAAATATATAAAGTTATATAGGCTTTAAGGGCAATGAACATGAAGGGCCTTGAACTACTTCTGAATTATAGCAAAGCCCTCTTATCTGATGCAATCAAGATTAGACATTAGTTGGTTAAGTGAAAAAGTTAGTTGAAGCCAGGAAACATGAAAAAGTTTTATTTTATTTTATTATTTAATTATTTTATTTGGAATTATATTTTCACTTAAAAAAAAAAAATATATATATATATTAGAATAATGAAGTAGTTAAGTAAAATAGTAAAAAATATAATAAAAAAATTAAGAAATTTGCCATGCTACTGGCATTAATTTTGATTTAATATCAGTTTTTTATATATATATATATATATATATGTGTGTGTGTGTGTGTACTTTACTTCCATAATTTTCATCAGTTTCTCTTGTTTAGATGAAAATAACTTTATACTCGTTTGTTTGTTATTTGGTTTTTAGGAGCATTAGCAACTAAGGCCATATTGTTCCGGGGATATACGGTGGTCATTCCCTGACCTTTCCGCATCCTCCGTATTTGGTGGTCATGGGCTCGAACCCCGGTCTAATCAAGAAGCGTGTGCTACGCAATGCTGCTCCTGCCCACCTGGCTATGGAGGCGCCTTTTATACTTGTAGCACTGCCACTAATTGAAAAGTGACCTCCTCCTTCCCCTGTAAATGTTTGTAATTTAATATTATCCTATTTATTTTATTCTCAAATAATGAAATACAAGGTAGCCAGCAATGTTTCAAATACCCCTCATACATACATGAAGGAATGAAATTTTATGCATTATTTGGCCAAATAATATTTTTGGCACACACAAAAAGGATGCTATAGGTCAACTATCATTTTCTGGTTATGTATATCACAAGATTATTTATATTACAGTAAAAAAGTATGTTTAATCAAGCATGAAATAAAATACAAACTTGCTGTATAAAACAAAATTTAATAACAAAAACTTCATAGTGAAAATAGTTTTCTTTTTACATAAAAACTTTCTTCAGACTTAACTTTACCAGTCAAACATACAATATTTATAACATACGGCATACTTTACTTCAAACAACGTTTAGTCACTGTACAGTATGTTGTACAATTTGCAGCTCTCAAATGCATGTTTACAGTTTATTCTGTACAGAAACCTGGATGGGTTACTACAGGGAGAACTAAATGGCAATTTTCAGACCATTGATCTGCTTGCATCTCCAGCAATCCTGTCCACAAACTACCAAGAAAAAATAAGGCTCTTAGTAACTTGCTAAAATAATAATCATCAAAATCATTACTTGCTCATTGAAATACTCAGTGGTTTGCATTCAAACCATATAAGTTACATATATTTTTTAATGTTAAAAAAACTCAATTTATGTTGACAATTTTGAAATTGCAGTTTTAACCAAAAACATCACAGTGGCCTACAATATGTAGAAGGAAGTTTTTATGAGTGTACTACATGATGCGGAAAGGTCATTCCCTGA